>NW_006159657.1:417766-423754 GCF_000334495.1 Tupaia belangeri chinensis | reverse complement strand
CCCCCCGCCCCAGCTGGAGGTCCTGTTACTATTAATAAATGGATTCCCTACCGTGTGCTCATTGTTTCACTTGCCACAAGTCTGAGAGATATGTATAAATTACGTCCATCCGAAAAATGAGCAAATCGAGGCTTACATGCCCAAGGACACATGGATAGTAAGTAGGACAGCTGGCACTAAACCCTGCCTGTGTGCGACCCAAAGCCTGTGTTCTTTCTGCTACTTCTCCAAATCTCAAGTGACCTTGGTCTGGAGCGCCAGCTCGTATGTTTAATATTCATTCGGTAAGTACCTCTGAGCACCTATGAATGACCAAGTGCCTGAGATACTGTGATGCTGGCCACTCCCTGGGACCCTGAGCTCCTGGACCAGGGTTGCTCCCAGCAGGTGGGCAGTGCAGTTCCAGTAAGATACAGGCATGGCTCGAATGTGAAGGAGCCGTGGGCAGATGCACCCAGGAAGCGTCGGCTTCCATTCCCATAAAAGGAGGCCCTTGATTGGTGATGGTAAATGTATCACGGGCAGGAACAGAAGAAAATTGTGTTCAAGCTGCATCAGGAGATTTACTGCAAAATGGAAACAGTGGTGAATGTGAAAATGCTGAAAATATAAAATTGGAATTGAATCATGAGCACAAATCATTCCTGAGTTTCAGAAAAGTTTGAAGGTTGTCTGGAAACCTAAAGTTTGCCTGAAAGATGAGTAAAGTGAGGATCAAGTGGGAAAATATGTGGGTTTATCTGTCAATACAGAGCATTTAGCTCAAAAGAGCACAGAATCCAAAGGGGAATGCTTCGAACCCTCGCTATGTTGAATATTTTACCCACATGTGCAACAGATACTTAGTATATTGAGCTAAGGGAGATGGAGTATATTGAGCCTAGTCTATGGAGCTAAGTTCATGGGGATGAACAAGTCTCTGGAGACTAAAAAAGCCCAGAAATAAATGGGGGAGAGGCACAAGAGACAGAGAACGACCACACGCTAGCACACGGTAAGGGCTGCACTGAGTCTGAATGAAGAACCCGATCTGCAAGAGAAGGAAATAATTAATTCCAACTGGATGGGCCCTGCAACTTTTCATTAAAATAGAGGAGGCTATCTATATTTTGGTAAAGTTTTTTTTAACATTATTATTTAATTTTATCTATCTATCATCATCATTATTATTTTAATCTTGCTGCAGGGCACATGTGCTCACCAGAGAAAGAAAGAAAGTGAGAAAGCAAGCCACCGAGATTCCAACCATGGTCAGCCATAGGGGAATCCAGCACCTCAAACACTATGCCACCTACCAGCCCCAGGTAAAGTAGGGAAATAGGCGTCGCCAACCATCTAAATGAAGTTTGAAGCAGATCTTTTATTTATACCAGGCTTTTGAAGAAAACAAAAATTAAAGCCTCTGGCTTTGTGAGACAGTTTGTTGAATCCGGATGACAACAGGGGCAAATGTGTGAGGGAGAGAAATATGATCGAGGCTCAGGACAATCATAGTGGGGATGCCATGCCTGGTTCATGAATTAACTAGGGCTAATTTTTCACTACAAGAGCAGAGTCAAACTGCTACAGCAGAAACCACATGACTTCAAAGCCCTCTACAGAAGAAGTTTGCTCACCGTTGCACTCGACCGTGGGCTCTCTGAGGACAAGAACCCTGCCTTGTTGTCAGTGCACTGCCATCAGCATCTAGTGTCTGCAGGCAGAGACCCTTCGTGAATATTTGATGGATGGAATATTTGATGAATGTGCGTAGTGCATAAATGTCAAGCTTGGTGACAATGTGACACCATGACAACGCTAGCACATAAGAGACATCTTTGGCAAGGTAGTTCCAAATCATAAGAAACAGTCTGAGGGTATAAAGCAAAATCAGCTGAGAAATACACACACACACACACACACACACACACACACACACACACTCCTGCCCTCGCAGCAAATGGCGAGGTGGCGGATGGTATGCAGAGTTGTCACTACTAGGAGACACTGCACAGAGAAGGGTTTGATTAAGGTAACTTCCTGCTTTGAGCGCTGATGGCTTTTCTTTGAATTTTTTTTCAAGAACAAGAACAATCAGTTGCTGAATTAACTTGAATTTCATCAGCCTAGAAATTAGAGGTGAATTGTCTATACTTTTTTTGAGGGTTGGGAGGAGGGGGCATGGGAAGTGGAGCTAGTATTATCTGTAAATGTAAACATGGCTTTAGCTTCTCAAATTGGAAACATCCCCCAAAATAAACCCCTGCCCCATTTGTCCAGCTAATAATTTAAACTCCTTTCAGGAACCATTTTGTTTTTAGTTGCCTCCTTAAAGCCCTCTTTGAACGACCTCCCTAAACTTGCCCTCTCTCCCAAATTCTAATAGCACTTTGCTCCTACCTGCAGTACAATCATTTCTTAGACTTTTTGCACATCTCTTTACAGCAGTGGGACTATGAATAAAGGAGTGAGATAGAGAGAGAAAGAGGAAGTATTTGAACCAAATGAATGAATACATAAATGAGTAGAGGAGTGAGTAGGAGAGTGCATGAGTGGAGAAATGGATGGGTGAGTGGGTGGATTGGTTGACAGATGATGAATGAATGGATGGATGGATGAACAGATGGATAAGTGAATGGGCGTGTGTGGATGGATGGACGTGGAGATGGATGGACAAACAGATAAATGGATGTGGGGGTAGATATTTGAATAGATGGGTAGATGAATTCATGGAAGTGTGGATGGATGAATAAATGGATGGGTAGGTAAATGAATGGATGGATAAAATGGATAAACTGATGAGTGGATGGATGTGTATAGACAGACAGATAGACGAATAAGTGGGTGAATAGATGGATTGGATTGAGTTGGGTGTACGTGACCAAATTTGAAGTTATACAAGAAGTTAGTTATTACCTCAGAACTGTCAACAGTTGGAACCCTACAGATGACTGCCCCACATATTTACAGCACCCCACACATCAGCTTTCTCTCCTCCAGGTAGAGTGGTCCCTAAGGTGTTCCTTCTTAGCCCTCTCACTGCATCTCTCTAGTTCTCCCTGACTCACCAAGTCGACTTTGTATAAGGAGTCAAAAGGGCAAAGGAGACTTTGTTTATGGGAGCAGTTGGCCAGTTTCCAGGCCCCAAGAGGGCAGGCAGGAGGCCACCTGCTTGCCCATGAGGGGTCTAATTAGAGCAGCTGTTTTTTCTGGATCACTTACTGAAGTTGATCCCCCACTGGAGTAAAACAGTGGAGCTACAATGGAACAAAGTGTCAGGCACAAAGTGTCTACCTCTGAAGCTCCTTCCTTGTCCCCTGCTCATCTTTCCATTCCAGGATCAATTAATCCAGAGAAGCAACATTTTTCCTCAGTGGTAACCCCTGGACCCCCAGAGTTCGAGACACAAATTAAAAACCCTTTTTCTGGCTAAAGAGCACCGCTCTGCTGATGGGGAGACTGTGGACCAGAAAGAGAGGGAAAGTGATTTCCCCAGAGTCATCTAGTAAACAGTGAGGGGCCTAGAGCTGCAGTCCAGACCTCCTCCCTCCCAGCCCAATACACTTGGCCACTGCACTGTCTTAACATGTCGAATGCTCCATGACTCCCATTGAGACCCAGCACAAAATCCAACTGCATATCCAAGAGAGCTGCCCGGTTCCAAGCTCATTTAGCATTCAGTTGGGGCTGATTAGAGTTCTGATTATGAAGCTGGAATTATTTTTATTTCCGAGCATTAGTAATTTGGTATCAGGTGGGCATTAGTCAATAGGGACTTAAAAGCAACTGTAAGCAAATCACAACAGAAAGAAAAGTTCTCCCCTACACACACACACACACACACACACACACACATGCATCTTGCTCTTCTTAGTTTTAATTAGGTTGACCCAGATTGATATGGAAAAATTTCCAGACCCAGAATTAAGTCTCTTTTGTGATTGTAAAATAACTAGGTTTTTTTCAGAAACCAGGACTCAAGGGATACATCAAGAGAAGTGATAACTTTGCTGCTCCCCCCAACAACAGGTAGACAAGACCTTGATTAAAATCAGAGGTGAAGGACCAGCAGTTAGCACAATGGCTACGTCACTGGACTCCCACGAAGTCGACTGCGGTTCACGTACTGGACCCAGTGGCTTAAACTCACTCCGGGCGCATGTGCGTGCGTGCCCAAGATCCCAAGAGGAGAAGGGAGAAGGGATTGTGGCGTGGCCATCCCCCCTGGGGGGTGATTTCTCACTTTCTTTCTCTCTGTCTCTCTCTGTCTGTCTGATGAGCGCATGTGCCCTATAGCAAAAACCTCTCAAAAAAAATAAAATAAAATCAGAGGCGAGAACCAAAGCCAGTGCTGTTGGTCAAACAAAAGTGCATTTTGAATCCTGTTTCCTTATGTGACTTACCTTCTCTGCCAATTTTGCATGCATATGCACCATCTTACTATTTATTTGCTACATATCCAGATGTTTCTAAAACACAAATCAACCTATGAGTCCAACTTAATGAAAAGCTTTCGACATCGTCCATTAAACTCAGAATAAAGCCCACACTCCAGACGGTGCCAATAAGGTCCTCCATGACATGGCTTGTTCCTTACATGATCATGTATGTTGAGACTGCGTTCAGCTGCATGTAACAGAAACCTAAGTATATTCATATAACCAAGCGGGAAGTTTTTGTTCTCATATGACAAGTCCAGAAGTGGTTCAGAGACACTCCTGAGCACACTGGAGACCCAGAGTCCTTCTCTTTGCCTGCTTTGCCACCTTCAGAAAATAGAAAAATCCATGGTCACAAAAACAGATACTCCAACTCCAGTCTTTGCATCCAAGTTCGGGGACGGAAAGGGGGAAAGGAATAAAGAGAAAAGGGATCATGACAGCTGGGTCTGAACCTTTTTATCAGGAAAGCAAGAGTTTTTCTTTAAACTACTATTTATTAGTCATTGGCCAGAACATGACCACATTCTCAGTAGTAGCTTCCAGAAAGCCCAAATCTTTCCAACTGAGCACTTTGCCTTTTGGGAAAAATAATACAGGCTTGTATTTATAAGAAAAAGGAGGCATTAAATATTGGACTTGCTAATAGAATATAACAATAATGAAGAAATTTTTGCAGACATATTTAAGATTGCAAATCATTTGATTCGGAGTCAACCTGAAGGGAGATCGTCTAGGGGGACGCTGACTGAACCGGGGGCAAGTCCTTAGGAGAGGAGCTGAGCTGCTCTCACCTGAGACAGCCTCCGTGCTGGCTGGATGAAGTGGTCACAGAGAAGGGCTGCAGGAGAACCCTAAGAACTTCAGACTCCGAGGCCAATGAGCTGCCTCCAGCCAACAGCCAGCAGAAAGCCAGGCCCTCAGTCATGAACTCGTAAGGAAATGGGCTTTGCCAACAATCTAAATGAAGTTTGAAGCAGATCCTTTCTCAAGGCTCAAGTGGAACCTTGAGATAAAAAAATACCACCTGGCCAGTATCCCAGTTGCAACCTATGAAACCCTGAAGCAAAGGACCCAACGAGGCGATGCTCAGATGCTGGGGCCCACTGAGCCTGAGAGATGACAACCATTTGTTACACAGCAGTAAGTAGCTGATACAGTGCTGAACACATAGTTCTCCTGGCTGCCCCTTGGTGTGCCATACTCAGGGCCTTCACTTAGGTTGTCTTCTCTGCCAGTCACTCTTTCTCCAGTTCGTGCAGAGCCAACTCATTCTCCTCCTTCTGGCTCCAGCTCGAATCATCACAGCAGAGATGCCTTTCCTTACCGTACTCCCTAACCACCACTCACCACTCTACGCCTCACTCTGCTGCACAGAACCTAAAACAACTCAAAATGATCCTATTGGCTGCCTTGGAATTATCTGTCTCCCCTACTAGGACGTCAACTCCAAGAAGAAAGGAACCTCGACTGCCTCCGGCGCTCACAGAACAGAGCCAGGCACGTGGCAAGCTCAGAGAACGTGCCCTCGCCACACCAGACTCCCGGTGAGGTCTGCTTGCAGCAGGAA
>NW_006159657.1:393522-416814 GCF_000334495.1 Tupaia belangeri chinensis | reverse complement strand
CAGGAATCCCCGCCCACATCAAACAGCTCACCTGCGAATGCTCCGTGGCTGTAGCAGATGGTACTACTGGCCCTTTCCCTTCCCACGCTCGCCCTCCTCCCCTGCACATCCCCACTATGGTCGTCCTGAGCCTCGATCATATTCTTTCCCTCCCTCACACATTTGCCCCTGTTGTCGTCCTGATTTAACAAACTGTCTCACAAAGCCAGAGGCTTTTATTTTTGTTTTCTTCAAAAGTCTGATGTAAATAAAAGATAGCCTAGAAATATAATATTCACTTTCTACTGTTTCCCTCCAAATTGCTCTCATATATTACACAGAGACACTATTAAAAAGAAGGGGGCATCTTGTGTGCACTTATTTGCTCATCAAATAACAGAATCCAGGAACTGCACGTTGCTCTGAAACACCAGCCCCAGAGGTGCTCAGAAGATCGCTAGGAATTATTCTGCTCAGCTCCTGTAACCCAACGGGCGTGTTGCAGAAGTCTAGCTCTGAGAGGCCTCTGCACATGTGGAGACCTGGTGGCAGCTAAGGACTCGGCTTTCTCCCCGTGTGGACGGACTCACAGTGAAAGTACTGTGTGGTCTGCAGGTACCTCACGGTGGCTCTGAAACGCTCCTAAACCATGGGAGGATTGAAATGCACCATCACTTTATTAGCCCCAAAATGCAGAGTTTCTGGGCTATTGGGGATGACCTGAGGTCAGGGAAGGTTTTGCAGTCTTTGCTAGGGAGTCTGGAGCCCAGACACTGGCTTCTGTTTCAAGTACTACATAATCCAGATCACCAAAAGACCTTCTTCATACAAGAGAAGCAGATCCTGGAGAAAAGAAAATTTGACTAGTGGGACCACAGAAGTAAGGGAAATCTCCAAGGGACCAAAAACAGAGAGATGTCACCAAATCAGGAATCAGTAACATGCTCACAAGAAAATACTGACGTTACAATCAAGTACTAAATCCTGGGCCGATTCCAAGAAGGGAGAGGATTGAACCTGCCCCCGCACTAGCAAGCCAGGAACCCGGGGAAGGGACTGGAACTCCCGTAGACTGACAGTGCCATTGGCTCCTGGAAAGCAAAACATAAATTATCTCTGGAAGAAAACACCCCTCTTTTATGCCCCCCCAGGAGTCTCACAGATTAAGACTGGCCACATACAAGCTCACAAACAGACAAACAACAAGACGGGATCGTATCTCCTCACTCATTTGTGGAAGCTAAAATATATAATCACACAGAATAGAGAGCGGACAGGTGTTGGCCCCAAAGCTGTTAAGGGGAAGGGAGAGGAGAGACTGGACAGAGCTGAGCAGACGCAAAACTGCAGTGGCGAAAGGAACGCGTTCTGGAGTTCTATAGCACAGTAGAGTAACTGCGATTAATAGCAGTTTAAGGTACTTTTAAAGAGCTACAGAAGAGGACTTTGTTCCCAACAAAAAATAATGATAATATTTGAAATGCAGATATGTTTATTACCCCGACTCTACCCAGTGTAAGCATGTGCCGGTAAGTCCACTGTACCCCATAAATAAGTGTAATTATTCTGTGTCAATACTAATTTTTTAACTCATGTATAATGACTGAAGCTTTGAGCGATGATTGAAATTTTCCCTTTTTTTATCATTTCCTGAAATATTGCTTTGCCAATGAAACCATAAATCTAAATTCGAGTAAGTCTATATTAATATTCACTAAGTATTTTTTGTCCAGCAAAAAAGACCAGATAGTCAAAGAAAAGAAATGAAAAGTAATAAAATAATGTCAAAGAAAAATAATGAAATAAAACTAGGTTTGTTAACATTAAATTTCAATTGCATTTATATTAGACATAACTGAAAAAGAGAATTTTTAAACTAGAAGATAGAACTGAAAGTAGAAACTGGAAGATAGAAAGCAACCCAAAGGCAAGAAGAAGAAAAATAAAAGGTTAGAAGATATTGGGGCCAGTAAATGGTATGGTGGTTAATGCACTGGACTCCCACATGGCCAACGTCGGTTCACATCCCAGACCTGGTGGCTCACTTTCTCACTTTCCCACTCTCTCTTTCTCTCTCCAGTGAGTTCACATGCCGTATAGAAAATTAAAATAATAATAATAAATAAAATTAAATCTTGGGAAAAAATGTTAGAAGCTATGAAGAGCAGGATAAGCTATTGTAACTGTAAGTTATTGTATTGTATTAATGTATTGTAATTGTATTCTGATTTGAATGCCTGACAAAAAATGGAGAGTAAAGATGAGGCTATATTTGAAAAGACAAAAGCTGATCATTTTTCCAGAACTGATAGAGAAATGAATCTGCAGATACAAGAAGTAAAATTTACACCAATGTGATTAACAGGAAGCCTATCCCTAGATACATTGTGGCAAAGCAACAGAAAAAAAAATTAGTAAAGTTTAAAAATAAAATTATTGAATTGGAGCCCAAAATGCAGCTATGTGCTATTTTTAAAAAATGAAAACATAAAAACATGCATTGGCAATAAAACGATGGCCAAAGATGCATTAAGCAAATTCTAACCAGATAAAGGTACAGTGGTCATATTAGTTCCAGACAAAATTGACTTTAACTAAAAATAAATTAATTAATTTTTTAAAATAAGAATAGAGAGGATCACCACAAAATAGTAAAACACTCACTTCACCAGGAAGGGGTACTTCCAAGCATACGCATCCGATCGCATAACTACCTTGTGTGTTTAAGAGTGTTCTTTAGACTTCTTTTTAATTATTTAATTAATTTTAGGTTTTTGTCATAGGGTGTGTGCACTCACCAAAGACAGACAGAGGCAGTGAGAGGGGAAGTAAGAAATTACCCCCCGGGGGGATTGGCACTTCACAATCCCTTCTCCGTTATACTCATGGGATTATGGGCACACACACATACACACAGGCACACACACACACACATTCACACACACACACACTCACACACACATGTACATGCACACACACATCCAATGTGATTTTTAAGCCTCCAGGTCTAGGACTCAAACTCATGCGGTTGGCCATGTGCAAGTCCAGTGCCTTAACCACCATGCTACCTGCTGACCCCTTCCTTAGACGTCTGCATGGAGAACCCGAGCTGGCCTCCCGTTCTGACAAGTGCAGGAAGAAGCAACTGTGGGCGTCCAGCTGGGGCCTTGGGTACCTTGTCCCCAGCCCTAGTGGAAACGGTCCCAGGAAAGACCACCTCTCTGCACCTCCCCACTTACGTGAGTCATTTGTCCCATGAGGAGGAAGAAGGTCAAAGCCAAAACATTTTCCCCACACTCCGTGGAGAGGGCAGATCTCAGAGAAGGTCCTGACTCTACGGGCTGGGGCAGGAACACTGAGAATAAAGCAACACTTTGTATTGTGAAGACAGAATTCTTGATCTTGTTGAACCTACTATTTGTCTATTTTTTTAAAACACCCAGTAACATCTACAGAATGCCAGTAGACCTGACGCAGACCTTTCATTTCAACGATAAAGAAATGGAGGGCATAGAGAGGTGATGCGTTTTGCCCAAAGTCACACAAATGACGTATTTGCATGTGCACATAACATTAATATTCACATGGTGACCCAAGAGAAATTTTGAAAACAAATAAATCTAAATGTTATAGTGGCAAATTCTCTCTGAATAAAAAAATAAATAAATAAATAAAAAGAAGAAAGAAAAAAGCTTCTCTCGAACAGCCCTGCTAAATTAAAAAATGCACTCCGATCGGTCTGCTTTCCCTCTGCACAGGGCCAGCAAACAAGAAAGCTGTGGCCCGCCGTGCATGGCATTGAAATGTCAGATAGCTGCTGACTCCAGTAATTCATCATTGAATTGAGAGCATTACATAGGAGAAGAGCAAAAATCTAATTCCAGCTCATTTCAATAAGAATTGATCTAAGGGTTCATTACATAAAGTAATTTTTCCTAACATAACTTTGAACGTGTCCTCGAGGAGGGGAAGACGCTCTCCTGTGATGGCCGAGCTGGATAAGGGAGAGCAGCGTGCAATGATAGAACACTAAGGTGCAGAGAGCTGGCGTCCGGTTTGGCTAAGGTTTTGCCCTTGTGTAACATTTGCTTAACGCTGAAGAGGAAGGTTAGAGAGGGTTGGGAGACTGGAAGTCAGGGTTATTTTTGGAAGGGATCTGGGGTCTCAATCCAGATTCATTTGTCTTCACTGTGACCTCAAGTCTGTTTCTCTGACCTTCTGTATCTTCATCTATGGGAAGACCTCGATCTCGTGCTCGAATTCAGTGCCAAAATGGGTATAAAGCACTTAGTAGAGGCTGAAATTTTTGATGAGAAGTCGCTTTTAAAAACCTCCCCAAATCTTGGTTTACTAAGTGGTGGTAATGAGATATGAATACCTACCTGGCTAGAGAGCCGTGAAGATTAAGAGTGGGCGAAGGTGAGTGAATGCAATGGCTGTGAGTGAGTCCCATCCCCGTCTCTCAGGGTGGGCTGGAGTGAAATTTTCTGAGATCCAGACACCCCCAGCCAGCATCTGACTGGCCTCCGCCATGGGGCTCAAATCGCTGGACCTCTCATCAAGGACTTTACCCCCTGCTAAGTACTAGACTAAGTAAGATACTCAATTTTTCAAGCAAAAAATGCAATTCTTAAACCTCTTATTCAACAGGCATTCTGGATACAAAGACCAGATCTCTGGCTAAATCCAGACGGTCTCAGCTTCAGTCATTGGGATCGTCATGAGTGGGGTGGGGCATGTCAAACCCTAACACACAGCTGCATCCAATTAAAACAGAATCCCCAAGCACAAGTGTCAGTATTTTTAAAACTCTCAGGTACAACAACAATAAAATGAACTCAGTTAAATAATAATAATAATAAGCAAAAGATTTGAATAGATATTTCTCCAAAGATGAGCTACAAATGGTCAATAAGTATATAAAAGATGCTTGACGTCACCAATCACTAGGAAAATGCAAATCAAAACAACAGTGAGACCACTTGACACCACCGGAAGTGCGGTACAAATAAACAACAACAAAATCGCGGAAAACAACAAACGCTGCTGAGGATGGGGAGAAACTGGGACACCTATGCATTGTTGGTGAGAATGTAAAATGTCACAGCCACTGTGGAAAATAATATGACAGTTTCTCAAAAAGTTAAAAATAAAGTGATCATGTGATCCAGCAATCCCACTTCTGAGAGCAGAGTCTCCGAGAGACAGCTGAATCCACATAATCACAGTAGCATTATTCTCAACAGCCAAGAGGTAAAAAGAAAAGTCTATCAATGGATGAATGGCTAAACAAAATATAGTATATTATTTAGCCAAAAAAAGGAAATAAATCCTGGCACATGCTACCCTGTGGAGGACCCTGGGGGACTTTAACTAAGTGAAATAAACCTGTCATTAAAAAAAAAAAAAACACTGCACGTTTCAGTTCCTAGGACATGCCTGCAACAGTCAAATTCGTAGGGACAGAAGGTGGAATGGTAGTCACCAGGGCCTGACGGAAGAAAGGGGACAGGGAGAGTCGTTTAACTAGTAGCTTCAGATTTGCAAGATGAAAGCGTCTGGGGCTCTGTTGAGCAAAATGCATAAATATTTAACACTGCTGAATTTTACCCTTAAATATGAGTAAGATGGTAAATTTTTATGTTACATGTTTTTTATCACAATACATCCATTTTTTAAGCTCCCCGCTAAGTGATTCCAATGAGCAGACAAGACTGAGGCCCACTGAAGCTAAAGGCGGATGAAAAAGAGAAAACTGAAGAACGCAAAATCTTAAGGAGAGGGCTTCCTTTCTTATGCCCTAAACCTTCTCTGCCCAAACCGAAGGGTGAGATGAACAAGAGGTGACTTTTCTTTTTTCCCAAAAAATAACTTTCCAAGAACAAGGCAATAGGAAATTCTGGAGAACTGAACTGTGGTCAGAGAAAGTCAGAAAACTCTTTTCAGAACCTAGCGAAGGCCTGATCACACTCCGCGCCATGGTCCACAGAAAGAGCAGCTGGTAGAGTGTGGGCCCTCGTTGCCTGGAAACCTCCTCCCGTCCTTCAGGACTCAGCGCACGTGAATACCCAGCCGGGGAGGACAGGGAGCACCCGGAGCCCGGGAACGTCCGTGGTTCTGTTCCAGGAACGGGGCAGCAGGACAGGGTGTGCCGGCCGGGGCTGGGAAGGGTCAGGCCTCCAGCATCGAGGCTCTGCCGCGGGGTCGAGCACTTTAAGCAGAGGAGCAATCCGGGCACAATGACGCAGTTGGGAAATCTCTCTCACTCCCACGTAAAGAGTGGGTTGATGGAGTGTGGCCAGAGGCAAGAAGACCAGTTTGAGCTGGTGGATGGACCAGACAGAGAGGGTCAGTTATGGTTCAGATTGCTGGGACTGGCTCCTGGTGTTTCTGACTCATAGCTCGGGCGTGGCACCTGAGAATGTGCATATCTAACAAGTTTCCAGGTGACTCAGTGCTGCTGGCCTGGGGACCCCACTTTGAGAACACTGCTCTAGGTGGTAGGGATGCTGGAAAGGGTGTTTGAAAAGCAGCTTCGCAGTTTGGGGCTGGCAGTCCCTGGCAGAGGTTAATGCTGGCTGCATGTTAACATCACTGGGGAGAGTGGGTCCCACCCTCCCTCCTTCGTTAATTCACCCATCTGGGTAAGGCCCAGGCATGAGCATTAAGGGGCCCCCACGGGATTCTAGGGTACGTCAGGGGTGACCGCCAATCCTTGCTACTCAAAGTGTGGCCCGGGTCCCAGCAGAGTCAGCATCTGAATTTGTGGACATGCAGAACTCCACCCCACCCCAACACCATGTTTCCTTCTTCTCTTTGTTCCCACTATTTGTGGTAGAGTGCAGACGCTCATACGTGAGAGACAGAGACAGAGAGGAGCACCCTCCACAGGGTCTGGTCATGCCGCAGTGCCCTTCCTCCAGGCCTCCAGCCGTCAGATGCTAAGCACTCACGGGCATCCCTGGAGTGTTTCAAGCTGACTGGGCTGGCAACTCGAACCGCAGTCGCCATGTGGGCTTCCCTAGAGCAGCACGTTACCCCTGCACCACGGAGCTGGCCCCAGCTTCCACCGTCTAGCATGATCTTCCAGTAATCCCCTTGCACGTGAAAGTTCCAGAAGCACCGGTATAAACAGCACCTGGCCTGGACATGGGATTCCAGAAGCAGCTGGGAGCACGAAGGAGGAGGTGGAGTCTGGCCCCTGAAGAATAACCCAGAAATGTGCCCTGGAGAGGAGAGGCAGTCGTCCATTTACTCCAATGGGCAATATTGACCCGCACAGTGGGCTGGGCATGGTGCCAAGTTCCACGCAAGAGGAGACGGGCATCTGGCCCCAAGGCCAGAAAGTCGCGACGATAATAAACGAAGGCCTGGCGCTCTCAGGCTGAGGCTGGAGAGGAGGGACTGAAGGGCGGCTGGGTCAGCAACTGCGGCAGGGGCCCCTGAGCGCAAGGACGCTCCCCGGCACAGAACGAGCTCAGGCCCTGCCAGAGTCTCCCTGAGCGGGGGCGCAGGGCTGCGGCAGTGGGGGCAGAGCTGTGCCTGCCGGGTGGAAGGATGCCTGTGGGCAGAAATGCGCAAAGGGAGTGACCACAGCCACGCCAGGGATGGGAAGGGTGAAGACACGTGAGAGGGCCCAGCCACCGGCTGCACCACGTGGCTGCCCCTAGTACACCCGGCAGGCGGCAAACGCTTTCGGGAAAGGGCCAGAGAGCGATCATTCAAGGCTGTGCAGGCAGTGTGGACTTCCTTGCCACCTCCCGGCTCTGTCTCTGCAGGAACTTGCACACACGGCTGGGAAACAAGCCGGCACGAGTGGGCTGCAACCGACTTTCTCTCCAAAAACGGGCTATGGAGCCAGGTAGTGGCTCAGTGGTGACACAACCAGACCCACGTGGGGAGGTCCTGGGTTTGAGTCCCCGACCCTTCCTCTGCAGGCCAGGTATGCCCGAGATGCAGGCTGACCAAGACTCAGAGTGGATCATGGCACAGAGACCCAACTGGGCGCTTCTCTTGACACATTTTTGTGTAGAAAAACAGAAAAGTACATCATGACTTTCCAACAAACCAATAAATAAACCTAAAACAAATAAAACAGAGGTTGTCCACCAGATTTGGCCAGCCTTGATCTAGAATGAAACAGAAAAGAAGCTGGAAATGGACCTGCAAGGGTAAATCGAGGCCATTAGGGCCTTGGCTGTCAAGCAAAGGAGGGTCGGCCTTGAGTGGACGGCAGGGGGCTGGATTTTGGACAGCAGTGAAATGCCGTGCTTGGCTTGGAGAGGTCGGTTTTGCAGGAGTGTGTGAGATAAGGACAGGAGCAGAGGAGAAGGGGAGTGGGGCCGTGGGACCAGTTGGCGGTTTTCCAGTGGGCCCTGAAGAGCAGGACCATGGAGGCTGAGCATCGGCATGGAGTGCAGACAGCCTGTGGTGGCCGTGAGTGCAGAGGGTACGGGGAGAGTCCTGGTCACTGGGTCATGAGGAGGATGCCGTGGCCAGAGGCATGCGACTGGCTGGCATGCAGGGTGGGGACCTGGGAGCTCAGGAAAGCGTGTGGAAGTAGCTGAACTCGGCAGCACCACTTCACACCTGCGTGCAGAGGCAGCTGAAGAAGACGTGTGAGAAGAACAAGGAGCAAGGTTACAGTGCCGGCCCCGCCTGGCAGCTGCTCTTCCCAAAGCATGGATCTGAAGGACAGAACTCACCCAGGGCTTGGGCCCAGTCCCAGCAACCCCTGCAACAAAAGAAGCCTCAGAGCAGCCCTCAACAAACTCCAGGGGCCACGAAACCCCTGGAGATGCCACTAAGGAGGGCCCTGCTTCTGTGGGCTGGGCAAGGACTAGGCCTTGCATTTCTGACAAGTGTCCAGTGGTGCTGGCGAGGACCACTTGAGAATGGAGGCAGTGAGATCACCCCCTCCTCTTGCTGTCTCCCAAATACGGCAGTGAGGTGCTCTGAGCTACCATTTGTTGAGTGACTTATACAGCCTAGACCTCAGAAATACTGAGAAGACACAAAGTTACCACCTTGAAGTCTTCATTGTGAGCTGGGACCCACTCTATGGAATTCCCACCTATGACTCATCTACTCCTGTTCTGGCCCTTGAGAAGGTTCCACTCGTGCCCAGCTCTCTGTAAGGTGCAGTGACCCAACCATGGGCAGCCACACCCCAGAGCCAGCCATCCCTGCACTCAGGGAAGCAACTGGCCAGCCGGGCCAAGAGGGTGACCCCAGGTTGGTTCCCCCGGGCTAGGCCCCTCTCCTGGAAAACTCAAAACTAAGGTGAGCCCATCAACCAGGACACTGGACTCAAGAAATTAGGGGCCTCCTGAGTGAAGGGGCCCAGGGCCCACGTGCCCGATGCGGCCGGGATACCCACCGCTCTGTGACTAGGATTCCGCCCTCGCACAAATCCTGAGCTTTGCTGCGAGGCGCTGAAACAGCCTTTGACAGAGATACTTCTACGGAGCTCCTGCAATGCAAATAAATGTCCCAAATAAAAGGGAAATAATTTAGTGGAGAATTTTGTTGCCGGTGCGTATTTTATCGGCATCGTTTGCAAAAAGTGGTTCCTCTCCTGCCGTCATGTTCCTGGCGCGCGGTCCTCGTCGCGATGCGATGCTGCCCCCTAGTGGTGATGGGGAAAGCTGCTGCGGAAATTGAAGCGTCCAAACTCCGAAACCAGAGAGGCTGCCTCCTGTTAGCACCAGCCTGGGCGGTGGCTGTTTTTAGCTGGGTCTCTTTTTCTGTGCCACATTCATCATGGAAACTAGCTCTCTAGGCCCAAAAAAAAACTGCGACGTGCTTTGCAAAAGCTGTTTGAGGACCAATTTTAGCTGCATCTTTTGGAAATGGGGCTCCTGGGAGGAAGGAGGCATGTGCAGGCCCGGGAAGTTGGGTATCTTATTCCTGGAGGCTCTTCTGGCCATGAGGGGTTTGAGATCACAGATGCCTTTGGGTTCCAGCTTCTGGGCCGCATCTTGCAAAGGAATATAAACTTCTGGGTGTTAGAGGCAGCGGCCCGGTGTCCCGGGCTTACTTCAAGAGCTTCCCTCATGTAGATCGTCTCACTGAAGCTTCCAAATAACCCTGCGAGGGAGCTGGGGACAGTGACTGTGGATGAGAAAATTAAAACTTGGAAAAGTTAGCAACTTGGCCAACATCCTAGAACTGGTAACTAACAGAGCTGTGGTTTTGACTGTAAACTGCTCTTCCCCCAGCACCCAGATGAAGTGATGGATCAAGAACTGAAAGCCCCCTTCACCCACACTGCCGTGACCTTGAGCTTACTTAACCTCTCTGCATCTGTTTCCTCTAGGATGAAGTGGGTGTGTTCATCACAGGTCCTGCTCCCAAGATGGTGTGACGGTCCACGGAGAAACGTGATATCCTAGACGCGGAGGCCATCCACGCTCCTGCTGCTTTCTGCAGATTCCAAGCTCAGGACCCCGGTGCAGGAAGAGCCTGGTGGCCTGCTGGTGCCCATGCCCCATAGCTACAGCTGCATCTCGTTTGGTGTCCATTGTGGCTGGTGCAGGGCTTACTAAAACAAGGCTGTTTCCATCCTAGGAGCAAGCTGAAGAGTGACCCGAGGGCAAAATCCCAGTCACACGACCATGGGTGTCCCTGCGCAGGTGGCACGTGGGCCCCAGCTCCCCCTAACTCGGGAAACCCATCGTGCCTTGAGCCCAGTCACCTTAGCCGGTGATTGGTTAACCTCACTGAGTGAAGAAAGAACACCTACTGTGCACCAGAAGCTTGTGCTCAGCATTGAGAGCAAAATGAACAAAGAGGACACCGAGGTCCGACCGTGTGGGGAATGACAAGTAGCCAGAGAGAACCCAACCCACTGAGGACTGTGATGGATTCCATGACGGTGAGGCGAGGTGGGGTGAGGACAGTGGGCCACGGAATGACCCTCCCCAGCTCGAGAGGAAGGGGTGTTAGTGATGCCTTCCCTCTGACTCATGCCGAGCCCACAATCTCCAAATTCCCCAAAACTTCCCAAATTGCCTCCTTTTCATCCCCTTCTCAATGCAACCTACTCATCTGACATTAGTGTCTGTCCTTGTTTCCCAAGGTCCAAGTTCGTGCCTTAAGATCTTGGAGATGTCATTGGAAGAGTCCCTGGTGCCACCAGACCACGCTTCGAGAATGCTGAGTCACAGCTTTCACGCGGAGGCCACGTGGCAGGCTTACCTCTCCCGCCCTTTGCCTTGCTTACAGACGGGTCATCTGGCTGGAACCTGCAGGAATCGCTGCTGTCCGGTGGAGTCGTAACTTAATTGACCCTCTCCTGGGGTGGTGTTGCTCTCCAGGGAGCATCTGGTGATGTCTGGAGGTGTGTTTGGATTTCACAACCAGAGGGGCCAGTGCGGGGAGGTTGCTACGCACACAGAGGCCAGGGACGCTGCTGCTATACCTTCTGCAGTACCCAGGGCAGCCCTTGACAGCAGAGAATTATCCAGTCCCACATCAGTAGCTGAGTTTAGAAAACCATGATGTAACCAAATTCTCTGACATAGCTAACCCCCCCAGCCATCCTGGACTGGGATGGGAAGAAGGGAGGGGTGGCATTTTCTGTCTGGCTTCATTCCCACTTTATGACATTAATCCTCTGTGTGATTTTCAGTATTCTGCCCCACCACTGACCACCAACTGCCCCCATTCCTGAAGAAGAAAGATCAGTGTCTCGGCCCTTCCCTGATCTCGTCACCCACATTGACTGAGCGTCAAGTACGTGCTGGACGCCTTCAGAGCACTGGGCACATAGTGGGGACGAAGGCACAGCCTCCTCTCAGAGCATTCAGTCTGAGAATGGCGCCCCCTGGAGGATACTCCAGGAAGGCAGGTGAATGTTGTCTCCCTGGGATGGACCAACACGGTGGTCCCGTGATATACCAGGAAATGGGAAAGGACGGGTCAATGCAGAGGAAGTGCTTTCACCGCACCTTGACGCGAACTGGAGAGGGCCAGGGAGAGACAGGAAGAGACACGGATGGGTGGTGGAATCAATGAACAGGGAAATCTAATAGGAAGGTAGATGTCACAGGAAAGTCAGATACAAAACCACTCAGTGTTACAGATACTACAACGGCACCATATTGTAAACCTTGCTCGGGGCTGACGTGTACCAGAGACTTCACACAGATTACCCCCAGCTGCTCTCACATCAACCCTGAGAAGTAGGCATGGTTCTCATGATCTGCAGGTTACAGACAAGGAAGTTGAGGCTCTCGCTGATTTACTCAAAAACACCCAGCGCAGAAGCAGCAAAGCAGGCATGGAATCCGCATTAACTAACTGAGAAGGATATCACCCAAAAGCCTAGTAAGGAATGGACGTGTTCGAGTTCAGAGAACTGGCTGTGGCCGAAAGGCTCTTGGTAGGAAGTACAGAGACAAGTTCTGAAAAGCATCAGCTGCCAGGCCGAGCAGCTTAACCTTGACCCTGTAGAATCGGGAAGGCATGCTGGGAGTGGACCCCTAGCAGAGGGAGAAGCACTACAGAGAAAACAGTTGAAGCTTGCAGTTATCGATTAGTGATGTCTGCCTTGAGTGCAGCAGCAGAGAGCAACAGCACACTTAGCCTGACTTGTATCTCTTCTGTCTGCAACAGGGAGCAGCCACAGCTTTCTGAGCAAGGTGCATTTTAGTAAAACTATTCAGACTAAGATGTGCAGAGCAGAGACCCGAAGCAGAGCCGGGAATTCTATGGGAAGTAATATTTTCTTCAAAATATGGAAACTTCAAGAGGCAACCTGTTCTGCAAACTTGATAAAATATTTTCACAATTATCTCCACTCCCTGAATGGTCGTTTCAGCTCTAATAACCTTATTCAAGAGTTCCAAGGAACAGCATCAGTGCTTTTTCCCCCAAATGTTCCTCGTTATAATTTTGTTCTCACATAACTTTGACTCATTAGAACACTTGGGGGAGGCAGGGGTGGCAGACAAGTCTCAAGGAATAACTAGAATGAGCAAGAATGATTTAATAACCACCTAGTTAATTCCAAATTACTACCCACCGTGTTCCAGCGAGGAGATGTCTGAGGAGCACTATTTATTTGAGAGGTGGAGAGTGAGGTGGTCAGCAACCAGAGGCCACCCTCCAGATGTCCTTACCCCAGTTCCTCTGCTAATCGGAGAAAAACCCTGCACGGTAAAGACAGCCTCAAGGTATTAACAAGACACACTAGTATCACAAACCAAGACACCGGAATGAATCTTGACACATTCCTTTCATGCTTTCAATATCCCTACCGTGTGCCCAAGTACCTCAGAGATGCTAAGCACATCTTCCCACCCTATCGTGGCGGGTTATGCTGACTAATATGGTCAAAACCCAGGCACATTTTCCTTCAATCACCTTCTTTTAAAAACTTTTATTAACTTCTACCTCCAGTCACTGAGATGGACACATGACCCAGACTAGATCTAGCCAATTATACTCTGTGACTGCCACCGAGGTGGGCATAGGAACCAAGGAGAGCCAATCAGTGTCCTCCCCTGAGTCATTTCCTTGCATTTGGAGGTTGTCAAGTGGAAGGACGTGAAGTCAAGAGTGATGACGGGGGCCAGCAGGTAGTGTGGTGGGTAACGTACTGGACTCCCACATGGCCAACCATGGTTCAAGTACTGGACTTGGCATCTTGAAAATCACACTGGGCATGTGTGCATGCATGCCCAAAATCCTGAGAGGAGAATGAAGAAGAGATTGTGGCGTGGCCATCCCTCGGGGGTGATTTCTCACTTTTCTTCTTTGTCTCTCTTGGTCAAGTGCAAATGCCTTACAGCAAAAACCTTTTGAAAAAATAATAAAAAGGAAAAGTGATGGCAGCCACCATCCCCTATTGGGCAGAGCAGAGAATGGAGTCAGGCCAGGAGGAGCAGACAGGCCCCAGCTCGAAACCTGTGGTCCTCACTTCGGAGCTACCTGAGAACTCTGACTGCTTGGACCAGCACACTTCCTCTCTTGCCGATTTGAGTGGGTTTACTTCTCTTTCCAGAACGTTCTGACACTCTCCCTCCTCCACTTGATATTCTCTGGGGATGAGGGACCCACGGTCTTAAGGAAACCCTTCTACTCTGAGGTAACTTGTCAAAAATCTCTTTCTGAGAATAAGACAAACTTTCCCTCCCACGGGCCAACCATGGTTCAAGTACTGGACTTGGCATCTTGAAAATCACACTGGGCATGTGTGCATGCATGCCCAAAATCCTGAGAGGAGAATGAAGAAGAGATTGTGGCGTGGCCATCCCTCGGGGGTGATTTCTCACTTTTCTTCTTTGTCTCTCTTGGTCAAGTGCAAATGCCTTACAGCAAAAACCTTTTGAAAAAATAATAAAAAGGAAAAGTGATGGCAGCCACCATCCCCTATTGGGCAGAGCAGAGAATGGAGTCAGGCCAGGAGGAGCAGACAGGCCCCAGCTCGAAACCTGTGGTCCTCACTTCGGAGCTACCTGAGAACTCTGACTGCTTGGACCAGCACACTTCCTCTCTTGCCGATTTGAGTGGGTTTACTTCTCTTTCCAGAACGTTCTGACACTCTCCCTCCTCCACTTGATATTCTCTGGGGATGAGGGACCCACGGTCTTAAGGAAACCCTTCTACTCTGAGGTAACTTGTCAAAAATCTCTTTCTGAGAATAAGACAAACTTTCCCTCCCACGGCCTGCTACCCTTGAGTCCTGGCCTGCTCTCTGGAGCCCCCTAGCCCAACTCCGGTGTGCATCTCCATGACACCTGCTACATACACTTCTGCAACCTGCATCCTCCCTCACAGATGCACCACATGCCCAGACCCAGCCTTCCCTTTGCTGAGATGAGCTCTGAGTCCCTTCCACCATTCCTCGTTCGACACCCTCTAATGGTACCTCTGGATTCAGGCAGGGCTGGATCTAGGGGACACAACATAAGCCAGTAGGGTGCTGTCTCATTTTCTTTATTCTCCTCTCTCGTCTTGGCTGTGTTCACGGGCAAGCTCTTCCTACTTAGGAAACATGGCCCCGACAGCTCAAGGCTCACACATCATCTTCACAGTTGGGTATACCATCAGCTGGAAGTGTCTCTTCCTGGTGGGAAGAGTCTCAACTGGTCCATGGTGAGTAACGTCATTTCTCTGAGCCAGTTGCTGGGGCCAAAAGAGCTGGGAACTCCTGCAGCTAGTCCTGGTGATGTGCCCACCTCTCAGAGGGGAATGGAGAAATGCTCCCAGCACACCCAGTGTCAGCAGAAAGCTGGGAGGTGGGAGGGGAGGGGGGAATGGAGGACGAGAGACAGACTGCCTGGGAAGAGGAAAGCTCTCTGGAGAATGGAGGAGAAGGGATTGCGGCATGGTTAATCCCGCTGGGGGGTGATTTCTCACTTTCTGTCTCTCTCTGTCTTCCTGGTGAGCACACGTGCCCTATAGCGAAAACCTCTCAAAAAAAAGAGGAAAGCTCTCGCAGATCTGCCAGCTCGGGGCCTGCAGTGCTTCCACTCCTAGGTCCTCGCCAGCTTCAGGGCATTCTTCACGGCAATACCCGGATCTGAACCCGGGACAGGAGACATCGTTTTGTCACCTTTGTCTCTTGTCTGTTACCTGGTCTAGACTTGCATTTTGCCTTCAGAAGTTACATCCCTCTGCTCCCCCTGCAGCTATATTCAACACACGTCCACACACATGTGCATATGCACAACAGTCAGCACATATGTACACACGTGCACACATATGCAACAGTCAGCACATGCACATCAGCCAGAACATATGCACACACAGAGACATGCATGTATATGTTTACACATATACTCAAATACAAACACACACGCGTACGCAGAGACACACAAACACAGACGGCTGTGAACACAGATGCACACATACAATATAAACATGCATGCACACACAGACACACAGGAAGATCCACATCTATGCATGCATGTAAACTTATATACTACACACAAAGACCCACATACACACATGCTGTTGTGGTTTGAGTAATGCCTTGTCCCGTTTTAGAATTGGGTCTTCATTGGCAGTGTTTGGAAGTCCCCAGAAACTCACGTGTTGAGACTCGGTTGTACGTAAAACTGTTAAGTGAAAACTTAATTCTTCCATGACGTCCCGGGGTGGGGCCGCTGGGAGTGACAAGGTTGTTAGCGTGGCCCCAGGACTGAGTTCTAGGTGTCCGGGTGTACACGAGGGAAACATGGGTGCAGACCACGCTCTGCTTTGTGAAGGTTCTGCTGGCCACCATTTTGTGATGTCTTTGGACCCTCCAGCCATCAGAATCATGAGTTTTACCCCCCCAAAAAAGGAAAATACCCTGTTTTCTTTATAATCACCCAGTCCCAGGCATTTCTGTTAGCAGTGTCAAAACCAGCTAAGACATGCACACGCGAAGATGCACGCACACATATGTACAGATTAGCATAGACACACAGAGACATACACATCCATGCACTCACAGGTGCACAGACACAGGTGTGCACACACATCCATGCTCAGACATGAACATCCACGCAGAGACATACACTCATCAGGGCTTGTCACGTGTGCTGCTGAGGACAAAGGAACACCCAACTCACATCGCCTGCAAATAAGACACTCCCCAAGTGTTTGGGTTTGTTTCATTTTTTGTTTTCAGTTTTTTTGCTTTTTCTTTTTTTCCATACAGCACATGTTCTTGCCAGAGAGAGACAAAGAGGCAGAGGGGAAAAGAGAGGAGAAAGCGTTCCCCAAAATGGCATGGTCGTGCCATGATCCCTTCTCCATTTCTCCATCCTGCTAGGATTTTAGGCACATACACATCTGTGTTCAGAATGTTTTCCAAGGCCCAGGGACTAGGATTCAAACCATGGTTGGCCATGTGGGATCCAGCTTCCCTAACCTCTAAGCAGCAGGGTCAGCCCAGGACCCCCCAAGTAAAAACCAAACCACATGTTCACTGCTCGCCTCCTGGCACCTCTAGTGCCAGCACTGGCTTCTCCCATCGCTATGGCAACTGTGCCACCCCCAGAACTTCCCATTCAAAAACTTCGGTGGCATTCAAGAATGTCAGAACGACACTGCTATTTTCCAGACACTGACCCTAATTTTGAGTGCAGTTGAAGGACTCCTTGAAGGTAGAGAGCAGGGTGACTATGCCGTCACGTGAGTCACAGGGGACAGGAGGCAGTGCGTCAGGCCACAGCGTCTTTGCACAGCTCGGCTGTCTCTCAATGCCTATCCAGAGAAAGAAAAAAGCAGCTGCCCCAAAGGGAACAATCACCTTGCAGCCTTCATAACGGCTTCATTTTACATTCTTAACAAATGTCTCTAAAAATATATATTTAAATCTTTATTTCTTTTATGTTCTTGATTAGTTATAGCATTTTATGTTACAAAATAGACCCAAGGAATAAAATCCTGATTGAAAATACATGTTTTCTGAAAGGATGGGCTCTCTGGGGCTAAGGTCACACAGCAGAGCTAGGACCCAAGGCCCTGGACTTCTTATTGGCAAGGCTCCCACTCGATAGCCACCCTTCCCTATGAGTGGGTGGTTGAGGCTAGGCATCTCACGTGGGGCCCTTAATTCTTTCTTCATATCCTCAGGTGTCCCACCCCACACCCACACTCCGTATATCCACACGGAATGCATTTCTCTGCGTACCTGTTTACTGGGGCTGTTGTCACAAGTCACCACACCCACGTGGCCTCCACAGCAGGAACGAGCTCTCACAGCTGCAGAGACCCGAAGAGCGGACAGAGGTGCATGGGGCGGAGCTCCTCCAGAGGGCTGCCGGGGGCCCTGCTCCAGGCCCTCACTCAGGCTCAGGCGTGGGAGCGATCCTTGGTGCTCCTTTGCTTGTAGACCCCCCACCCCGCTCTCAGCCTTCTCCACATGGGGTCCTCCCTGCTGCATGCTCTGTCCCCAAATTCACCCTTTTTATTGTTAATTGCCAGAAGGCATGGGCATTCATCAGAGAGATACAGAGACAGAGACAGAGAGGAAGCACTCCCCAGTGAGGTGTGGTCATGCCACAATGCTTTCTCCTCTACTTCTTCATCCTGACGAGATTTGAGGCATGAACACCTGGCATGTCATTCAAGCTGCTGGGGCCAAGATTCAAACCATGTGGTCGGCCATGTGGGACCCAGCTCCCTTAACCATTAGGCCACAGGGTCAACCCAAATCTTCTGTTTTTATAAGGACACTGGACGTATTGGACTAGGGGTCCACCCTACTCTGGTGTGACCTTGCCCTAAGTAATCTGAAACAACCCCATCTCCAAAACAGTCCACTCTCTGAGGTACCGGGAGTCAGGCGTCGTCGCGTAAATTATCAACCCATAACACCGTATACACAATGCTCTCCCTCTTCTCTGCCAGGGGGCATTTCTGGGGTACCAGCAGGGTATACGCTTCCCCGTCTCCCTAGCAGGCTCCTAGTCATCTTCTAAGATCTCCAGGCTAGACTGGCTCGCCCCCTCCTCACAATCTCCTCTGCAGCAGAGCGTCATTAGGAAGCAGAGACACAGAGGCGGCCTGCACACGCCAGCCTGACTTCAACCTCGCCATGCCTCGGTTTCCCCACCTGGCAAACATGAGCAGCAATAATGTCTAGGCCAGACGCTGTCTCACAGGTTAAGTGAGCTGGTCAGTGCTGAAATGAGAGCAGCACCTGGCAGTGCGTGCTCCGTGTACGACACTGGCCTGGACGTGTTGCTGACGCCTGCTCTCCGAGCTCCCTGCCAGGGAGCTGCTACTCCCTGAGGGCCCTGCCTCTGGGCCCCTTATTTCCACTGCCTAAAAGTCTGGCACAGGGTCTCACCCACAGCGAGCACCGGGGGCTGGGTGCATGACTTTCACTTTCCTGTTTTCTGCTGCCTGGCTAGACACAGCCCACTGTCCTAACCCAGAGGCTGTGAGGGGCCCCCACCACCCAGCCCGGCATTAATGACTGCCCTCCCCAAGCCTGTGTCAGACACAGATTTGATAAATCTCCATTTGTTTCTTGATTAAATCAATTAAGGGCCTCAGGACAAGGTGCTGACAGGCAAGATCTGCGTCCGTCTGCCCACGCTCGCAGGAGGACAATTGAGTTAGCGAGACTCGCCGTAGACAGGATTGCAAAGCTGGAAATCTGGAAGGCTCCCGAACTCTCTCAAGCTTCCTGTTGAACCTCCAGCTCAGAGACCACATGTGTGTTCTCCAAGGAGTGTGGAAAGAGCCTGGGCACCAGATCAAGTGACCTGGGTCAGATGTCAAGGCGGCGCTCTGAGTCGTGGGACCTGGGACACGGTGTCTTCGTCCCCCAGGTCTGCCAGAACAAGGGGCCCAGCCTGGGTGTCTTCAGACCACAGAACCTATTCTACTGCAACTCTGGAGGCCAAAAGTTCAAAGCCAGGGAGAGACAGGGCTGGCTCCTACAGGCACTGACGGAGAGCCTGTCCCAGTCTCTCTCCACTCGTGGGGCTGCAGTGACCCTGGCATGCCTCGGCTTGGGGTTCACCACTGCCACCTCTGCTCTGTTTTCACATAGCCTCGCCCGTCTGTGTGCATCTGCCCCAAATCTCCCTCTCCTTTCTCTTATAAAGACTTGGTCATGGGTTTAGAGCTCACCCTGACCCAGTATGACCTCGTCTTACCAGGTGGCACCTGCAGGGACCCTATTTCCAGAGAGGGACATGTTCCAGGTAGAGGTTAGAACTTGACTGTCACTGGGTGCAGAGCAGCCACCCAGCCCTGACTTGGCTTCCTCTTGGGCACAGAGGGGACAGCAGTGCCTCCCTACTCCAGAGGATTCAATGGGGCGATCAGTGAAGTGCCAGCCTCGGGGCAGCAGAGCCAGCAGTGACAGAGAAATCTGTCACTGGCCACGGCCAGGTCCCGAGGTTCACGACAGCTGGCAAAGGCCTTTTTAGGTCCTGAGTCCAAGAGACCCCGTGGGCACCTACTCTAGGGCTTTGGGGACTTCAGCATCTGCCATAGAATCTCCGGGTGCAGGGTGATAGGTTGAAGCTGCTAGTACCCCAGAAATAGCCCCAGGCCCTGAATCAGATGAGCAATGAAACTCTGCCCTCGCTAACTCATTCACCACTCACTCACACGCTTACTCACACCATGTACACTCACACACTCTCATGCACAGCTGTACACCCACACTTGCATTTACACACTCGCTCACATTCACGCACTGGACTCACACTCACGTGTTTCCGCTGCCCACCTTCTGCCAGCAGTCCTCGGCCAGCGCGTGGCGTGGGAAGCAGGTGTGAGGTGTATTACCAAGTAATCTGCCGCTGATAATAAAGTGCCAAATGTTGCAAATATATGTACAAGTAGATTCAAGGTTATTTCTATGAACTATCATTTTCACTCTTCGCCTTCTGCATTCTGATGAGATTTCGTCCGTGGGAGAGGAAGGAGGGAATTTACAGCTCTAGCAGGGATGGGGCGGGTCCACGTGACATAATGGAAGGCCCGAAGGCCACCTTTCTGCATCCCGCGCCCTGTGAGATGCGTACAGGAATGTGCAACAGACACGGGACAACATAGCATACCCAGGGGGCCCTCGGGAGGGCAGGAAGTGCAATGGCCGGTGCAGAACAAGGGAGAACCCCGAATGCAGTATTCACTCATCAGCTGGCGCAGTGCCGAGTCGGAGCTGGAGATACGGCAGAGGTGCGAGTGTGGAGAGGGGTGAGAAGTGGGTCAGTACCATGACTGGGGGGGTCTGCACGATCCCGACGCCATCACCTTCCTGATCTTGATTCCTTCCACATGCCCAAGATCGCCTCCTCGGGCATGAAGAGTGCCGGCCCTGCGGAAAGGCTACCCGAATTAGAAACCTCTGCTGCATCGCCTCCTCACTGCACAGACCTGCCAACTTCTAGACCCTCTCGGTGCCTCTTTTTCAGCTGTAAAATAGAGATGATGATAGCATTACTACCTCACAAGCATTGTGGGAGGGTTCATTAAGATCATGCACATGAAGGGGCCAGTCCATGCCCTGTGAGGCTGACACACATGGGCAGGGCCCAGGTTCACGTGCAGAGAGCCCCCTTAGTGCCCTGAGCACACACGTGCCCGTGATCTGGTGCTAGCTGGGGCTAGAGGAGAATCATGGCATCAAGACCCTTTTGGGGTGCGCTCTCTCTCTCTCTCTCTCTCTTTCTCTGTGTCTTCCTCACACACAGAAGAAATACATAAATTATAAATTTGCAAAAAGAAGATAATGCACATAAAGGCATGAAGTGCTCAGCAACATGTGGGGACAGAGTGGGTGAGCAGCCATCACCACCACTATTATTGTCGTCATTACTATATTGATGTCACTGCTGTCTCAGACGTCCCAGTAGGGGCCCCTGTCCTCCATATTATACGCCAGTGTGCTGGATGTATTGTTTCTGTGCCTGACACTCTGCAGTCTGCTGTAGGCAGAGGTGGAAAGTCTCCACGCTGCTGTTTATACCGGTGAGGCACGTGTGACCACTGTTAGACACCGTGGTCGCTCTCTGCTGTTGTTAAGCCAGAGTTTCTGGGTTCTCTGAATGTCCATGGAGATGTGTGTGTTTCTTCCTCACGTGCCACGCAGATCTGGCCTGTTTGGGTAGGTGACACAGACTTGGTGAAGGTCACCAGCCACGCCATGATGCAGTCTCAGGAGAGACTGGAAGGACTCAGAGCACAAGCAGAGTGGTGCTCTGGACTGTTTTTGCTGGGACAGAGGGGTTTCCCTGGATGCAGGATTTTCGAGTGCAAAACCAACAAAGTCCCAGCACATGGGACAGCTTGATCTAGGCAGACGCAACCAGGCCAGTGTTCCCATGTACCGCTCATTCACGCCCCACGTGCCTAACCACTGAGAACATGAACACTGCAGATGGGGCTGTGGGTTCAAATCTCGGCACCACGATTTCCTGGTCATGCAGCTTGGAGGAGGCACTGAAGTCTCTGTGCCTTCCGTGTCTGATCTGTGAAACGGGAGTAATAACAGAACCAACTGCGGTGGTTGTGAGGATTAAATGAATTAATAAATAGCAAGTGCTTATCATCATGCCTGGCCATAGTACGTACCTAATAAACCTTTGCAATTATTGTTATTATATCTGCCTCCACCTCTAGTATCTATTTAAATATGTTCTTAGATCTACACACACTTAAGAGATTTAAATGCATTATTAAGATGAAATTGTACATCACAGCCTTAATTGGAAAGCCGATTGTGTTAGTCACAAAAAGAAGGGAGCTGTAAACGTGAATGCGCGACTATTTACCAAGCAGAAGCAGCTCGCGCCCCTCTGATGGGAGGCTGGCACCCTTGGGAAACAACAATCTAGCCCTGTTGCTCCACGCCAGAGGAAACAGGCTTAGCGACGGGGAGGGACAAGACAGAAGGGGTCGGGGCTCAGCACCCTGCTCTATGGACTCTGATCCAGGTCTGAACACCTCCCTCCATGCCCTAAGGCCTTTAAAAAGGGCCATTCAGGAGGTTTGGCTCCTTAGTGCAGTGGTTGGGTGTTGCGCAGAGGAAACTGATCCCACATGGTCGACCAGAGTTCAAGTCCTGATCCCAGCAGATTGAGAAATGCATGTGTGCCCAAGATCCTGCCAGGAGGGAGAACTGGAGGAAAAAGAACTATGGTATGACCAGGCCCCGTTTGGGGGTGCCTGCTGTCTCTCTCCTTCTTTCTCTCTCTCATGTGCACATGCATGCATAAAAAAAGAAAAAGGAAAAGGAAAGATAAAGAGAAAAGAAGGGGCCCCTAGGAAACAGTGATTTTCCTCAACTAGGCCCTCTACCCGGCCTGGTCTTCATGGGGCAGGTTAGGGATAGGGCATCTCTCTGCAGTGGCTTCGCCCCTTAGGCCAAGTCACTACACTTCTCTGAGCCTCAGCGAAGCTCCTCTGTGAAATGGGCCCTCCAGGTCACTCAGTGGATCAGGTGGGATTGAGGAAACCACCTCAGGGGACTTTCGGAGCACTCGAGAATGCTCCCGCTCAACAGCTTGGCCTTGCCAATACCAAGTGCTTTGTTAGGCGCTTTCACCAGATGGAAACTGCCTCGTCCCCCGAGCCCCAGTAGTCTGCATGAACGACGAAGAACGTACAATCAGAAAGCTCTTTAGAAGCCTGAGAACGAGGAGGGATACTAATTTTACACTTTTAAGTAATCGTTCTTTTTTTTCTGTACTTGAAAACCTGGGCTCCCACTTTATAATACTTCAAACGCTGAGCTTGAATCACGGCATAAACTCCCAGTGACAGGCTCGTAATACAATTAGAGCGGCTGCTTATTATCTCCCATTATTGAACAATATGTCGCTAATAGCACTTCCCCTCCTTTCC
>NW_006159657.1:371716-393491 GCF_000334495.1 Tupaia belangeri chinensis | reverse complement strand
ACCAGGACCTGAGATGACAGAGCAGGACAGGGCCTCAGAGTGGCCAGCAGCATGGGTGGGTGGAATCCGGGCACCAGCTTCTGCGGCCCGGCCTGGGGCCGGTTTCTCTAGTAAAGGAGCCTTGCCCACAGGCCACATGGAGACAGCCGGGATAAGAGGCCCCTTTTTTTTTATAAGAGGCCCCCAACATGCTCTCTTTACCTGACACCTTCCTCCCTACATCACTGCAGACCTACTGGACCCATGTCTCCCTCTCACGGAGGAAGATACGAGGGTCAGAGAGATTCGTTGACTTGCTCAAGTCACTCAGCAAGAAAATGTTAGCACCAGGATGCAAACGCTGCTCTGCTCAACTCTAACCCACAAAGCCCAGAACTTTCAAAGATTTCTTTTATCTCCCTTTGATATGTGGCCCTGATGGCTTAAATAAATCCTTTCTCCACTTTGCAAGTGTCTGGGTGTGTCCTTCCCATAATATAGGGAAGGGCCTTAGGAAGGACCTTAATATGGTGACCTTCTGGCTCCCGTTCTTCTCTACTTCCTCCCAACCACCGAGAAAAGGGGCGTCTCCGTAGGCTTCCGAGACACTGGCTGCTGACGTCTGTGTGCTCAGAGGACTACACGGGGTGGGGTGCTTTCTCCCTCTGGGCCTGGAACCAGCCTCGGGGAAGAGCCAGAGAGTCACAGAAATAGCTCTGGTACATGCCAGCAACCGCCTTCAAACCCTGGTGCTACATTTTCCTCCCCGCGATGACTCAGGAATTCAGGAAACAAAACGCCTCAACTCTCAAAACTCAGCTCTCCGTGCGCCAAGATGGTGAGGGTGCCCAGTCTGGGAGCCACCTGTGCCCCTGGGCTCTTCCACACCCTCCCCTTTGGCTCTCTGCTACGGCCCTGTTACAGAGGAAGAGCAAGGCCCATGCTCCACATGATGGGGAAACCGCGGTCCTCGGACCACAGCAGCCAGTGTGGTGGTTAATCGTGGTGCCCGGTTGTTCTGGTCAAATGCCAGTGTCAGCGTGGCTGTAGAGGCAGTCTGGAAATCTGATGAACTTCTGCAACCGGCTGACTGCAAGCCAAGGAGATTATGCTCCACGAGTGGATGAGATTTGTTGAATTCATTAAAGGCCCTAAGGGCAAAAATTGAACTTTCCTCCAGAAAAAGAAATTCTACCTCAAGACTGCAGCACAGAAACCCTGCCAGCCTGGCCAGTCTTATAGATTTCAGACTCAAAACTGGAATACCAACTCCTACCTGATCTTCCCACTTACCAGCCTGGCCTGCTGAGCTCAGACTACCAGCTCCCAAATCCTCTGAGGCACACACATGTACACGTGCGCACACGCACACACATGTGTGCACATACACGTGTGCACACACACACACTCACCGGTTCTGTTCCCCTGAGGAGCCCTGACTGATACAGGAATGGCAGACAGCCCCCAAGGAGGGGACAGGCAAGAAAGCAAAGGACACAGAAATGCAGCACAGCACACGTGTTAGCTCGTGAGATCCTCACCCACCACCCTCACCCATCTGCTCTTGCTGTTTCCCTGGGATTCCGGGAGCTGAAGTGCCTTGCCCAGAGTCACCAGGACAGGAATCAAGCCCACAACGTCTTTCTCCAACACCCTCCTCTTCCCAACACCGACGACACTGCAGTTGCAAGATGGTACCCGGCAGGGACATCATTCTGGGCTGTTTCCCCAAGTCTTTGCGGTGAACAGTCATCTGGGTCAGAAACCAAGATGCACTTACTGGGGGCCTTGGGGTTGGTTTTTGTTGTTGCTGTTAGGTTTTTGCCATAGGGCCATGGGCATTCACTGGAGAGAGACAGAGAGAAACAATGAGAGGGAAAATGAGAAATCACCTCCTGGGGCGATGGCCACACTGCAGTCCTTTCTCCTCCATCCTCCTCCTGGGATTCTGAACATGCATGTACATGTGCCCAGTGTGGTTTTCAAGTCACCAGGTCCAGGACTCGAACCATGGTCAGCGCCCCAACCACTATGCCACCCACAGGCCACACTTACTGCAGTTTCAAAGGACAGAAAACCCAACTCAAATTCCCTTCGGCAACAATGGGCACTTCCTGGTTCGCACGTGTGGGGATGCAGGGGTACATCATGGGCTGAAAATGGGGCGCCAACGGCACCATCAGAGTTGGATCTCTGTCCCCTCCTCTCCTCTGGGGCTACCTTCCCAGGCTCCATGCTGTGGCCCTGGAAGCTTTCAGTGTTTGTCACCTGAACTGCCAGCAGTTGCCATAAAAGAGAAGTCCTCCCCTGTGGTTCCAATGCTTGAGATTCACTCTTGGGCCCCACTGGACTCTCTTCTCTGAACTAACTGAGATTTGTCGACTCCGAATCTTTGCCTTTACAAATGATACTGCAGAGAATAGACTCGCGCTCGCTCCTTTTTGTCTTTTTCGCCAGTGTATTTCGGGGATAGATGTTTAGTACTGGGATCGATGAATCAGTGGCTAAATGCATATACCACGTCCCCACGTGTGTCAGATTCACGGGAGCTCTGCCATCTGCATCCCCACAAATAGCAATGGAGAAGGCCTGTCTCCTCAAAGCCTGCAGCAGGTTGCAGCTCAACAAGAGCCATAGTTTCACTTCCCTGCTGGTGACCTCCATCTGTAGTCCTGCCCTCTCTGAGCCTCTACTTTTCCATCTGAAAAACAGAGATCACAAAAGGCCTTCCTTCACAGGGTTGTGATGAAGAGTAAGTGGGTTCATGTACGCTTAGAAGGTGCTTACCGTGGTGACTAGAACGCAGCACGCGGCATAGGGAGGGGACCATTGATTGAATGACCAGAGCGGGGTGGACAGGCCTGGACTGCACGTCTTCATCTGCACCCTGGCTCTGCCCCACCCGAGCTGCAAGGAGTAAAAGTGGCAGAGGACGGTTCTCCAGAAGGACATGGTTCCGCTGTCAGCACAAGAAAGGAGAGAAGCAGCAGAAGGCCCACGCAGCACCGGACTAGCGGCAGCCTCGATGAAACGACACAATACCTGATTATTTTCTTTCCCATTAAGTACAAACCTGAGGTTGAAACTGCCTCAAATTGAGGAGATCAAAAAACTCCTAATTATGTGCAAGAATAAAATGGAGCAGGTCATCCTGTCCTACTGCTAGCTCAAAAGTGAAACCAGGAAAATCAGACGTTTAAAATCTACCTTTGACTCATTCACTCGTTCAACAGACATTTAATGAGCCCTGGAAATGGATTTTCCCTGCAGTTAACGAGGCTTAAGCTTCGGGGGTCCTCCGTGGGATGGGTCCCTTCCGAGACCTGATTTGATTTCTGTAATTCTCTACTCTTTTACGTAAGGAAGATCCACCTCAAAACGTGTAACCCTCGGGCTCCACAGAACTTGTATTTGCCCTCAAGAGCTCCTGCTAGGTGCAGAGGAAAAAGCTGCCGCAGGGGGCGAGACGACGCGGAGACGGTCCTTCTCGCAGGGTTCATGCGCGACGGCCAAGTCCCAGAGTGCGGTGTGCTGCCTACTGCTCACAGTACTGGACTGAATATTTCAAAACTTGCTAAGAGGTAGATGGTAGACTAAGTGCTCTTATCACAGAATAATAATAATACCGACAAATAACTAAGTAAATAGACAGGGCAGGGGGAAACTTTTGGAAGCAAAGTATGTATTTACAGTCTTGATGGTGGTAATGGTTTCACAGGTGTAAACTGATCGCCAAACTTATTGGGTTTTTTGGTTTTGGGGGGTTTTTTTAGACGTTTTTGCTATAGGGCACGTGCGCTTGCCAGAAAGACAGAAAGAGACAGAGAGACAGAAAGTGAGAAATCTTCCCCCAGGGGAAATGGTCACACCACAATCCCTTCTCCATTCTCCTCTCGGGATCTTGGGCACGCACGCACACGTGCCCGGCATGAGTTTAAGCCGCCAAGTCCAGGACTCAAAGCGCGGTCGGCTACATGGGAGTCCAGCAACACAACCATTACATTAACTGTTGGTCCCCTTATTGGGTTTTTTAAGCATTTTTTTTCATATCTAAAAAAAAAAAAATGAAGCTACTTTATAAACAACAACAATGGAAAAAAAACAATGAAGAGCGCTTGCCAGAAAGACAGAAAGAGACAGAGAGACAGAAAGTGAGAAATCTTCCCCCAGGGGAAATGGTCACACCACAATCCCTTCTCCATTCTCCTCTCGGGATCTTGGGCACGCACGCACACGTGCCCGGCATGAGTTTAAGCCGCCAAGTCCAGGACTCAAAGCGCGGTCGGCTACATGGGAGTCCAGCAACACAACCATTACATTAACTGTTGGTCCCCTTATTGGGTTTTTTAAGCATTTTTTTTCATATCTTAAAAAAAAAAAAATGAAGCTACTTTATAAACAACAACAATGGAAAAAAAACAATGAAGATGGTCTTGTGTGGGGGTGCTGCCTCCACTGAGGCCAAGAACGAGAGGACAGATAGTCTCATGGGTGAGATATTTGCTGTTTATTCATCCATTGAATCAATTTACATCGAGCACCTATTCTGTGCCAGGCACTGTGAATTCCAGGGAGAAGAGGCGGGGAAAGACTCCACCCACACAGAGCTTACAGTCAGTCACTAAACCAATCAATCTATACAAAAAGGATGTTGTAATGCAAAATAGAAATAGGATGACATGGCAAAGAGTAACTGGAGGGTTCCTTTGGACGCTTGGTCAGAAAAGGCTTGAGAAGTGGGACATCTTTATGAATTTGAAGAAATTGCATCTGCATGAACATGGGGGGAGGTTCTCAAGTGCTGAGGCCTTAAAGAAGGAAACCCAGCTGGTGGCATGTTGGTTAGGCTGGCTGGATCCCACATGGCTGACTAGGCAGTTCAAGTCCTAGATCTGGTGGCTTGAGCGACACACCGGGCATGTGTCGGGGGAGGATTGCAGAAGGATTTGCAGCATGGCCATCCTCCCAGGGAAGTAAGTGCTTTCTCACTTTTCCTCTCTCCCTGTCTATCTCTTCTCAGTGAGCACACGCCCTATGGCAAAAAAAAAGAAGAAGAAAGAAGAGGAAGAGGGGAGACCGAGGCAGGAGGAAGGGTTTCAGTGATTACAGGAACAGGGAGAAGGCTGGTCTGTGAAGAAGAAAGGGGCTAGACCATGTAGGGTTTTAAAGCCAGAGTCAAAGGGCTGGATTTGGACATTGAAAGCATCGGAGTTTTAGGCAAGGGAGTGAGAAGACCTCACCAATATGATGAAAGAGCTCTCTGGCTGCCACAACAGGCCAGAGTGTCAGGGGTGCAAAGACCAGGAGAGGGGCTGCTGCTCCTGCCCCTTGAATAATCACTCGAAGCTTTACAACCTCTTGTAGGTCTTGGGGAAAAAGGCTCTCTCCGTTGCTACTTGGGGGATGCAAATGGCATAATTCTCGTGAAGGGGGAATATGTAGGGACATGACATATGCATTTAGCCACTGGCTCATCAATCCCACTGCTAAAAATCTACCTGAAGATACAGTGTCAAAAAAGACAAAAGAAGTGTGCACGAGTGTATTCTCCGCAGTACCCTTTGTAACGGCAAAAGCCTGGGACTCACTGATCGTGAGGCCTGGTTCCGTTAATACTGTGAGTTGACAGGACATGGTTTAGTAACTTAGGAATGCAGGATGTCTACAGACTACGTAGAGTGATCTCCGGGATGTTCTGCTAAATGAGAATGCGAAGTAGAGAAAAACGTGCATATTAAGTTGATGTATACTCAAGAAAGAGGTGAAATATGGACACATGGTTTTACTGGAAAAATAAATCAAGAACGAAGAGAAAGGTTAGCTACACGTGGACAGAGAAAATAGCTGAAAGAGCAAGAGATAGAATATACAATAAAAACATATTGCATACATTTGACTTTACAATAGATTACTTTTTTAGATTAGATTACCTGTTTTAAGTTTAAAAACCTCAAACTGAAAATTTTCTTTTAATTCCTAGAAGTTAACTATTCATGGGCCCATCCATGGCCTGGTGATGAAGGCAGCTGTTCCCATATGGCTGGTCCCACAGTTTGAGTCTAGGATCCAGTGACTTGAAAAACACACCAGACACAACCGCCTGTGTGCCCAAAATCTCTAAAGGAGGGAGAGTTGAAGAAGGGATTGCAGCTTGACCACAGCCCATGGAGGGCATCTTTCCCACTTCCCCTCTTTCCTTCTCTTCCCAGCGAGCATACGTGACCTCAGGCAAATTAAAGAAACAAACAGAAATGAACTATTCAAGTGAATTTAAAACAAAACATTCAACTGTACATCTGTACTCAGGTAGAAATTAAGGACAAAAAAGAGGCTGCAAAAAATTCTAAACTGGGGCCAGTCCATGGGGTCGTGGTTAAAGTGGCTGCATCCCACAGTCAGCCGCACGATTTGAATTCCAGACCTGACAGCTTAAAAAACATGCTGGGCACATATGCATGTGTGCCCAGAGTCCCAAGAGGAGAATGGAAGAGAAGGGGTGGCAGAATGGCCATCCCCCTCAAAGGTGCTCTTCTCACTTTCCCTTTCCCTCTCTCTTTCCCGTGAGCACACTTACCCTATAGGAAAAAAAACTTAAACGGTTTTCAGTAATATATCATTGACAGTACTGTCGCTGAGACCACCCCGTGTGCATTGTGGGGTAAAGCAAATGAGTAGCTATGTTGGTTTGGGGAGAAAACCAGGAATTTTGATAAAGAAGAAAGAAGCTGCTGATAGAAAGTTGAAGAGACTGAGTAAAAACTTACTGGTCCTAAATTTGAATTGGAAGCCTCAGTATAAATTCAAGATATATTTTACCTTCAAAAAGTAGTGACTGGCCGTGGCCAATAAACACACTAGAGACACTGTCCAACCCAGAGCAATGAGCACTCCGGTACCAGGTGGTAGCCTTCCAGCCATTTCCCACTTAAGGAAACCAGGGATCAGTGACGACAGGTTCCATGTCCAGAGCAGAGGACAGCAAGGTAGAGGAGGAGAAGTCAGAAAAGGAAATTGTCGAATCCTTTCCAGTGAATAGAAGGAAGGCCAAGAGAGCAAACGGATGCTGAAGCCAAGAGAACATGCTGTGAGAAGGCAAGACGGGGCCAGCCAGTGGCATGGTGGTTAAGGCAGCTGGATCCCAGGTGACTGACAGCATGGTTCAATCCCAGGTCCAGCAGCTTGAAAAACATATGCATGTGCATGCATGCCCAAAATCCTGAAAGGAGAAATGGAGGAGAAGGAATTGTGGTGTGACCATTCCCTGTGGGAATGCTTTCTCCCTCTCTCTCTCTCTCTCTCACTCTCTCTTTCTGTCTCCAGGAAGTACACATGCCCTGTAACGATTTTTTTTTTAAAAAGGAGGAGGGTGACCAAGTGCATTGAATACTGCTAAAGATGAAAAGTAAAATAATAGCAGGACCATTGGGTGTGGCAACCTGGCTGCCTCTAGAAGCCTTGACCAAAGTAGGCTCAGTGGAATGGCAGAGCCTGATGGCAGTGATGAGAAGTGAGCCCAAGGCATAATAACCATGGCCACCAGCAAAATTGAAAGTTTTTCTGGAAGGGCGTCCAGATGGCATGGTGGTTAAAGATCCTGGACTCCATGGCTGACCGTGGTTTGAGTCTTGGACTTGGCAGCTAGCTTTCTCTCTCTTTCTCTTTCTTTCTCTGGTCAAATTAAATAATAATAATAATAATAAATAAATAAATAAATAAATAAAGTTAAATTTTAAAAGGCAAGCTTTAAAAAAAACTTTTCTGGAAACTTCTGATGAAATTAAAAACCAACACAGCTAAAGGAAACAAATCCAGTCCTGCCATCTGCACACTCACCTCTAATAGGAACCTGGCATTTAGAAAAGCTAAGTGAAAAAGACACATACTCTTCCTTATGCTCCTCATAAAAACACAGGCATCATCCTGCACATGGCAATATTTAAGCAGAGGAGCATTGTCTCAGCTCCTTTGGTCCAGGTGAGGCTGTGAGTGCCCCATCTCTGAAGGTGGTCAAATTAGGGAAGGAAGATCATCCTTCAGGAGGCTATAGAGGTTATCCAACCTCAGATATTGAAACAGAACTCTGACTTAAAAGCTTTTCAGAGTAGAAAAAGCAAAGTGGTTTAGCAAAGTACAGGGACTTAATAAATGAGCCAGGCCTAGCTATGAAAGCTCCCCATGTAACTCACACCTCCACCAGCTTCAAGATCCTGTGATTCCGTGGCGATGGCTTTAAATAGGGAACTCAGCTTCCCTTCCATGGAGCATTTCCCCGGGTATTTCTCACAACTAGCATCCCCTCTACTCCATCTGCCTGAGTGTTATCGGTCCTTTCTGCTGTAGGGGTCAGTCACAGAAAAAGGAGCAACAAAGAGCCTTCTCCTGACACCACTGGGTCACACTGCAGCCCCAGGCCTTTCTGCAGGCTCCAGCCTCGTGGTGTTCACGCAGTAAGGCCAGAGCTCATCTGGGCTTCTTCCACTCATCCCCAGAGATGGGAAGGGAAAACGACCAGTTCTCCACCATGAACTCCAGGGATGGCCACAACTTGAAGCTGGAGAAACAGAGGCTAGACATAAAGGGAACATGCTGGTCACAAGGTCTGAGGTCTATACATGTCTTATGTTAGATATTTGAAGGACACATATCTAAAATGTAACTGGTGTGTGTCGAGCGCTGTTCTAAGCATCATGCATTGGTTCCTTAACCCTCCAACAACTGTGGGAAGAAGATGGTGTCAGTACCATCAGCTCCACCTCACAGGCACAGAAATGAAAGTACAGAGAGATCAAGTAACTTGCTCAAGTTCAGACAGTTGGTAAACTTTGAAAATGGAGTGTTTTCTGAATGTCCTTGATACAGATTGTGTGTTCATATGCCCCCAAAATTCATATGTTGATACCTTAATCCCTTGTGTGACATTTGGAGATGGGGCCTTTGGAGATGATTAGGTCATGAGGGTGGAATTCCATGATCAGACTAGTGCCCTTCTAAGTAGATACCCCAGAGAGCTCTCTCTCTCCATGAAGCTACCATGGAAAAGTGGCCTTCTACAGGCCAGGAAGAGGGTCTTCCCCAAGAACCAGACCATGCTGGCACCCCGATCTCTGACTTCCAGCCTGCAGAAGCTCAAGAAATAAATGCCTGTTGTTCAAGCCACCAGTTTGTGGTGTTCTGCTAGAGCAGCCCAGACTGACTAAGACAGTCCTCTAGCCAACAGCCGCCAGAAACACACTTGTAACTGGGAAAACTGAGGTTTCTAATTAGGCAAGCAAGGAAGAACACATGCCAATAGGAATTGTGGGTGTCTCAGTAAGAGGGTGTCAGAAGGACTTATTATAGGAGTTGATTTTGTGTTGGTAATTTGAGACAGGGTTTGAAAAAGTACAATTTTGCTCTGGATTGGATGCTGCCAGGAAGCAAGAGTGATTCTATGATTGGGCATCTCAGTGACTCTTCCCAGATGGAGAGAAGAGTAAAGGGAGGTTCAAGCTCTCATTGCTGCAAAAACAGCTTTCGTCTTTCCCACTACACAAGACGGCAGGTGAGAAAGCTGTGAACCCGGGTACTAAGGAGAAGAAACCTGAAGCCAAGACGGCTGATGCCAGGGCAAGGTTAAAAAGGGTGACCCCAAGGCTAAAAAGCCCAAAAAAGGGGAAGCCCCATTGTAGCTGAAACCCGGTTCTAGTCTGTGGTATCAGCAGATACTCCCGATCTGCCAGGTATTCCAGGAAGGCCATCTACAAGAGGAAATACTCGGCCTCTAAATCCAGGAAGGAGAAGAAGGTTCTTGCCACTGTCACAAAGCCAGTTGGTGGGGACAAGCATGGAGGTATCCAGATGGCTAAACTTCACAAAATGCCTAGGTATTATCCTACTAAAGATGTGCCTCGAAAGCTGTTAAGCCATGGCAAAAATAAATAAATAAATACACCTTCAGTCAGCATGTGAGAAAGCTGCAAGCCAGCATCGCTCTCCCAGGACCATTCTGATCATCCTCCCTGGGCACCACAGAGGCAAGAGAGTGGTTTCCTATTGCAGCTGAGCAGTGACTTACTGCTTGTGACTGGACCTCTGGTCCTCAATTGAGTTCCACTGCATAGAACATTCCAGAAATTTGTCATCGCCACCTCCATGAAAATTGATACCAGCAATGTAAAAATCCCAAAGCACCTCACCAATGCTTACTTTAAGAAAAAGAAGCTGCAGAAGCCCAGACACCAGGAAGGTGAAATCTTCAATACAGAGAAGGAAAAATACGAGATTACAGAAAAGCACAAGGTTGGTAAGAAAGCTGCGGACTCACAAATTCTACCGAAAACTAAAGCTGCTCCCCAGCTCCAGGGCTACCAGCAATCCAAGTCTGCCCTTACAAATGGAGCTTATTCTCACAAATTGGTGTGCTAAATTTCTTGCCAAGAGCCTAATTAAATTATTGATAATTTTTTAATTACTGATAAATTTTTTTAATATTTAATTCATATCAATTGGGATATATGTATATATACACATATACACACATATATATATATGTGTGTATATATGTATATATACATATATACACACATATATATATATGTGTGTATATATGTATATATACATATATACACACATATATATATATGTGTGTATATATGTATATATACATATATACACACATATATATATATGTGTGTATATATATATGTGTGTGTATATACACATATATAACATATATGTGTGAATATATATACATATACACACACAAACACACATATATATATGCATACATATGCTCAGCTATTTTTAAATAACCTACAGGTGCCAGGTACTGGCACAGTGGTAAAATGCAATGCTCTGCAAAATGATCCTACATGGGAAGGTTCCCAGTTCAAGTCTGGAAACCTCCCTGAGTACTCCAGGGGCCATGTGCCTGTGAGCTGAGGCTGACAGAGGCTGGGCTGGACTGCAACATCAAGACCCTGTTGAGGGTCTTGATGCTCTTTGTCGCTCTCATTCATGGAGAAAATAAATAAAATTTTTAAATAAATTAAAAATATGACTTTTAGCATTGTGACGTTTCATCCCTAAATGCTTCAGTATATATTTTCCTAGGAACAAATACATTCTCTAACATAATCCATTGTGCATTAATGCCTAAGAATTTGTCATACAATAATATTACCTTATATGTATTCCATATTAATATCTTCTCAATAGTCTCACAATGTCCTACCAGCTATTTGTCTGCTTGTTTTTTAATCCAGAATCTAATCAAGGTTCACATATTTCACTTAGTCTTCTTGTCTCTTTGGTCTTGTTTAATCTAGAATAGACCACACTCTGTTTTTGAACTTTAGCGTCATTAACATTTTTTCAGAGCCCAGTCTAGTAGTCTTATAGAAAGACCACACCTTTTTGAAAGCACCAAAGTTCTTCAAAAAGGCTTTAACATTTCTATTTCTCTATAAGATAAAAGGCTCCCCCCTTCGGCCTGTGAAGATGAGATTTTTAGCAAGCATCCTCTGCGTGGTAGATTTAATTCTGATTCTTTGGCCGAGGGTAGACAAGACATCTATCTCCTCTCTACAGGTTTTCCTCTTTAAATGTACTTACCAATCATAAGGTGAGCCTCATGACTTTGGTTCAAGGTTATGTCAAGGTCATCTGCCTAGCTACAGCCTCCCCAGCGAGAATAGAAAATTTGCTTAGGTTTAGGACTGTTGATACAAGTTCAATGCCTTTCTAAAATAACCTTCTGGCTGTTTTATAATTCCAGTGGATGTTTCATAACAGGTGACAGCTTTGCCCTTTAATTGTTGAGGGATTTTAATTTTGCACTGTTGTTTGCTGTTCAAAATGATTTACCTTAGTTCATAAACACTTGCATTGCAGGGACTTCCTCTAAGGTAAGAAAAGTAAACTTAGAAGCGTTGTGATTTGAGCACACACACTCACACTTTTAATTAAGGCAATAACTCCCACCGCCAGGCCATTCATACCGCCTTCACCATTTTGGCCACAGTACTAACTTACTCATAATCTTTTACCTCAGATCGCTTCCCCTACCTAATTAAATAACCCTTTCAATAAAAACTTCTGTCACCATTAATGAAACAAATCATTCTTTCTCATATTCAGCTGTTAAACGAAGTACAATGAAAACCTAGGCAGTCAGGCTCCCAGAAGGCTGTGACCTGGAGACTTGTTGTCTTGTTTAAATGGAAAAGCAGCTAGAGTTCAACACAGATGACACCAAAGTGAGACTCTGGGCTCCAGAAAATCGGAGGGACAAGAGAAAAATGAAAGGGAAGTGGTTGGCTTTTCCACTAAAGGATTTGAAGTTACCTAACGTTGACTTTTGACCAACTAGAATGAATGGTCTTATAGGCCCACAAACCTGCACACACCTCACACTTTGGGAAACATTGGAGTTTGTCTTTCTGGCTTTTTTTCCCCCTTATCAATATTCTGTCCAAATATAGATCTTCATGTTATATGACATATTCTGGCAGGCTTTTTGAAAATTTGGTTTAGATGGTCATGCCCGGTGGATGGATGGTTTGCTGGTGGAACCAATACCAAGAACTGAGGCCGAACTAAATGGTCTAATGTTGGTGATCTCATGTAACATACCCACATGCAAGCTCATCTTCATCAACGCTATTTATCATTTCCAAAGTGATTTCACAAACATCGTTTCTCTTGGTCCTGACGGTAAATGTTGACACTGGTTTCTTTTTTCTTCCTTTCTTGCCCTGTTCCTATTACATGTAAGAAAAGTCCTCTCAAGGAGAAGTATTTCCAACATCCAGGTAAGGTGTCAGAGGGGACCCCATGGCTGAAATCAGTGAGGCTGATCTGAAACTCTGTCTTCCAACTTTACCCAGTCACAGCCTGTCCCAGTCATTGCTGTAAATCTCATGATAAATGAGGCATGAGAACCCAAAGTGAGCTGTGGCTACTTACCTGTGACTCTAAGCCTGAAGTTGTGCCTGCATTGGATCTTCACTGCCCTGTGTGAATGAATGGATGACTGAGAAAAGAAGGAAGGTCGGGAGAAGAGGGGACTAAAAAAGGAAAGGGGATAAGAGGACTAAGGAGCAAAAGAAGAGAGGGTGGGAGAAATGAAAGAGGAAAGCTGAGAGGGTGGGCTGAGGTACAGAACTGAATGTCTATTGCGAATTGTTTGGTTTGCTATGGAACGAAATGTGGGCTCAGGACTCGACTGGGTAGTAGTCAGTCCCCTGCTCCTCCCTTGCCTGGTAGGACTCTGTACAAGCTGCTTCACCTCCCCTGGCCACAATTATGCCATCTGTGCAAGAAAAAAGTAACTCCTACTCCAAGGTCCATTGGGCAAATTTGAGAGAGAGTGTGCATTGAGTGTCTTACCACTTGTAACTACTATCAGATAGCTCACCTCCTTTTTGTCCTTGACACACTACTGTTACAACAGCTGCTTTATCTTTGGAGCAACCTTCTCAGCTTAAGGGAATTTTGACCCAAGGTCTATCCATAAGGGGGAGGAAAATTCATGAGAGCCTCAGAGAAGGTCAGCTTAGAGCTGCAGAGAGGCCACCTGCACCTTGCGGCCTAGACATACTGTGGTCTAGACAGTGTTTGCCTGAAAAACTTGCATAAATGGAGCTTTCTTTGGGCCTTACAGGAGAAAGATCTTGGAGTAAGCTCCTCCCAGGCAGTGAGTCCAGCGTGGTGGGGTATGGTAAATGTTTGCTGAGTTGAGTCATCGATTGTAGCAGAGAGGAGAGATTACAAACACCAGGGTGAAGCCCCTGAGAGTTGACAGAGAGAAAAGGACACAGGGAGTAGAGGACACAGGGAGAAATGGACAGTTATTTAGCCCAAAAGGGTAGGTGAAGATGACTGACTGGACCTTAAAAGGAAGCAATTTCAACTCTACAGAAAGGACTGCTTTCTGTAGAAAGGAGATTTCCAAACATCAGGCTTCCTGCCATTTATGGCGTAATGTGTCGCAGGATGCATTCAATCAAAGACTCCCTGATCATCTGCCGAGCATCCACCTGCATGGGATCCGATCAGAACAGGCTCCAAGACATGGATCCTGGTCTGCCCACTATAGCAGCCATGAGCTGTGCCTGATTTTCAGACACTGGAAATGGAGCCAGTCCAAATCGCCATGTGTTATTGGGTTGTCGGGGAAGTCATGGCGCGTTGTTACATAGGAAAAAATACATCATGGCTTTCCTGACAACCTAATGTAAGAATAAAATCAAAACAGAATTCAAAAGTTTACTGTGAAAATAAGGATGCAAAATAGCTTGTTAATCTTTTATATCGGTTACATGTTGAAAAGAGAAGATTTTGGATATCTTATGTAAATGAAATAGATGATAAAAATTCATCTCACTTCACCAGAGCCTAATGTAGATAAGAAAAAATTAAGATTTATCTCAGACTTCTCAACATGAAAGCAGATGCAGAATTATAAACAGCCAGTGAAAGTGTACAATTCAATGACATTCAGTCTGTTCACAATTGTGTCACCATCACCTCATAGCTAGACTCTGTCTTACACACACACACATACACACACACGAGTGGAGCGGTATACATATATCATACCAACCTACAGAGCTGTGTATGTTAAGTAACTAATAGCTTTGCCTAAAAGAAATACTGGGAGAGTTGCCTTTTCACCACGGCCTCACCAGCACTTACCATTTTTTGTTTTTGGAATCTTAGCCATCCTGACTGGGGTTAGGTGGTATCTCATTGTGGTTTTGACTTGCATCTCCTTATGATAACGGATGTTGGGCATTTTTTCATATGCTTTCTGGCTCTTCGTATGTCTTCCTTAGAGAGTTGCTTGTCCAGCTCATTTTCTCATCTTTTAATTGAGTTGATCATTTTTGGGGGGTGGGGGAGTTCGGGGCTGGGTGATGTAAGCCACTTGAGTTCCCTGTGTATTCTGGTTGTCAGTCCCTTATCTAAGGCATAGTTTACAAAAATATTCTCCCGTCCCAATGGCTGACAACTCACAGTAATTACTGTGTCTCTCTGTGCAGGTTAACTGAAAGATTAGAGGATATAGAAGCATGAGAGACAGTTATGGACACCGGAGACAGTGTGGGAAGAGGATGGGAGATGAAGAGTGAGAGGAGAAGCAAGGAGAAAAATAGAGAGGCAAGACATTTGAGGGACACAGAATGTAGTGACTGTCCGTTGATGATAACGTGTATGACATCTTCAACTGGATTGGTGGGACGCGTGTCCATGTTGGGTAAATTCATTTTACAAGCTGTAGTGACATATAGTAATTGAATGTATAAAGATAAATTTAAAATAATAATAATTAATATAATTTAATATTTTTTTAAAAAGGAAATATTGGGGCCAGCAGGTGGCATGGAGGGTAAAGCACTGAATCCCACATGTCTGACTGTGGAGTCTGAGTCCCAGACCTGATGGTTTGAAAATCACACCAGGCGCATGCGTGTGTGCCCAAAATCCAAAGAGGAGGCTGGAGAAGAAGGGATTGAAGTGTGGCCAATACCCCTGAGGGGTGATTTCTCTCTTTCACCCTCTCTCCCTCTCTCTCTCTGTCATCTCTGTTGGCAAGTACATGTACCCTATAGCAATACTAAAAAGAGAGAAAGAAAAGAAACGTGATGTGAGTCACATCATTTTAGATTTTGTAGCAGCCATGTGTTACAATGTGAACCACAGGTGAAATCAATTTTACGGAACTCACTATATCCCAGATATCCTCATGCCAACATATAATCAATATTTTTAAATTATTAATGAGATAGTGTACATCCTTGTTTTTCTACTTGGTCTTTGGAAGCAAGTTGGACAGAAACACTCAATATGCGTTAGCTGCTGTAATTTCTTCAGCCCCAGCCCCTGGGATTGGCGGTGGGAAAACTGGGCACTTACTTAGTGCACCGGCTAAGTGTGGGTGGATCACAGGCTCTGCCCTAGGGGAGCTCTCAGCCAAGAGGTAAAGCAATCAGCCAAGGGCCAGCAGGGGTTGTGGAGATTAAAGTACCAGTGATTAAAGCTGGACTCCCAAAGGCTGATCACAGTTCAAGTTCCAGAGTCGGAGACTTGAAAATCACACAGGGCCCACATGCATTCGGGCCCCAAATCCCAGGAGAAAGAGAAGGGATGTGGCCATCCCTTCTGGGGGATGACGTCTCACCTTCCTTCTCTCTGTCTCTCTGCAGTGAGTGCACTTGCCTATGACAAAAACCTTAAAAAAGAGAGAGAGAGAGATCCAACCTAGAGCTTAAGGAGCCATAAGAGAAGACCCCCCAATCCACAGAGCAAGGGTATCTGGCCCTTTTTAGAAGAGAGGAGAGGTCAACAGAGCTGTCTGGAGACAAGGACACCGAGCTTGAGTACAAGCAAGAGTTAGCCAGGTATTATGGGAGAACTGGGTCTCCCAAAACTTCAGATATTGAACCTCAAACCCTCCATGCAACTGCATTTGGAGATAGGGTTTTAATGGGGTGGTTAACAGTAAATGAAGTCATAAGGGTGGATCCCTCACCTGAGAGCTCTGGAGTCCTGATAAAAAGTGAAAGGAAGGATTAGCAATTAGTGTAATGGCTATGTCGCTGGACTCCCATGTAGTAGACTGCAGTTCTAGTCCCGGACCCAGTGGCTTAAACTCATGCCAGGTGTGTGTGCATGCATGCCCAAGATCCCAAGAGGAGAATGGAGGAGAAGGGATTGCAGCATAGCCATCACCCCTAGGTGGTGATTTCTCACTCTCTGTCTCTCTGACTCTCTGCCTGGCGAGTGCATGCACCCTTTAGCAAAAGCTTCTAAAAAAAAAAAAAGTGAGAGGAACATCAGGGCTGTGCAGGCACGGAGGAAAGGCCATGTGAGGGCAGCAAGAAGGCTGCTGTCTGCAAGCCGGGAGAAAGGCCCCACCAGAAACCAAACCAGAGACCAGCCAGGTGGAATGATGGTTAAGGCAGCTGGATCCCATATGTCCGACTGCACAGTTTTGAGTCCCAGATCCAGCGGTTTGAAAAACATGCCAGGTACATGTGCGTGCATGCCCCAAATCCCAAGAGAATGGAGGAGAAGGGATTGCGGTGTGATTATCCTTGTGGGGGGGAGGGAAGGATGCTTTCTCACTTTCTTTTTCTCTCTCTCTTGCTCTCTCTGGCAAGTGTACACACCCTATAGCAAAACTAACAAAAAGAAGAAGAAGAAGGTGGAGGAGGAGAAAGAAGAGAAGAAGGAGAAGGAAGAGAAGTAGAAGGAGGAGGAGGAGGAGAAGGAAGAGAAGGAGGTGAAGAAGAAGAAGGAAAGAAGAAAAGAAAAACAAACAGGATAGCACTTTGATCTTGGACTTGCAGCCTCCAGAGTCATGAGAAAATAAATTTCTATTTGTTTATTAGTTTGTTTGTTTTTGGAGAGAGATTTATTTTGAAGAATCAGTCTGTGCATTGTGGGAGTTGCAAGTCCAAAATCTGTAGGGCAGGCTGGAAATTGAGGCGAGAGGCGATGTTGCACTATAGCCCACCACACACAGGGCAGGCCAGCAGGCGGGAAATGAGCAGAATTTCTGCATGTCAGTGTCAAGGCAGTACTTCTTGGGAAGCCTGTCTTTGCTCTTTAGGCCTGCAACTGATTGGATAAGCCCTTCCCACGTCCTGAAAGGCAGTCTGCATTACTTGAAGTCAGCTGGAAGTGCTCATCCTATCTTTAAAAATAGTCATTGCAACATCCAGACATGTTTGACCCAACAACTCTGTACCTCAGCCCAGCTATGTTGAAACATATTTTGTTTCTGTTCTCATTCTTATTTTTAAATTGACACAAAATAACTGTGCCTATCTGTGGGTACAGTGTGGTTGTTCTGTCCACAGACACAGTGTGCAGTGATCTAATCGGGGTAATTAGCATTTCCTCATCTCAAGTGCTCATGGCTCCTTGGTGTTGGGTCCCAGTCTGCAGTATTTTATTTTGCCAGCCCGTTGTGACTACTGTGCCGGGCATGGCGCCAGGGTGGGGGAGTCAAGGAACTTCAGGTGGCCAGAACGGCATGAGCAAAGGCTCAGAGTTAAGAGCTGAGTGCAGTCAGGAATGGCAAGAAACTTGGGCTGTGCCTTAGCAATCTCTTGGAGGTACATGATCTGCTACAGCCATCTCTCACCCCAGCTTCGAAAGAAAGAGCACTTTTTCTTCTTTTTTTCTAAATTTACATTTAATCATGGTGCATCTCTACTGTGCACAGTATGGCTTTTCAAAGCATACATGCATTGCATGTCAACTCAGTCCAAGATATTACCAAACACATCAAGCTCAAAGGCTGACTTCCCACTCTCGTGTCAGTTAACTGTTTGTTTTTGTCCTAAGTTGCTCCCTCTCACCCACCACTGCCACCCACCTCCCATACCGTTTTGGGTATCTAAACTTGCTGTCTCTGCTCTCATATCTTCCTAGCTTTCAGTGTCTGCAGTAACGTGCAGACGTTCGGTATGCATTGAGCAGGGATATACAGTGTCTGTCCTTCATAGTCTGGCTTGCTTCGCTGAGCATTAAATCTTCTCTGTTTTATTTCATTTTGTTTTCTTTAGCAGGCCACCTCTCAAAGCCCACATTTATGTGGTCAACACCATGAAAAATGGCATTCTGGGTCCTTGATGGTTTCTTTCCCAACACACTATTTCCAGATCCATAAAAAATATTTTTTAAATAATTAATGTGGTTTATTTCTAAGCATGAATTTGAGTGATCTAGGCCCAGAGAGGAGGCAAAACATGCCTTTCTTGGGGTGACCAGGTACCGGGATTCTGACCCCTGTGGGTTTCTAAGTTCTGAGAAGGGATTTTCTCCCCATGGCTAAACAGAATCCAATGTACAGGGCACAGTGGGCGCAACCCTGGATAAGTCACTTAATTGCTCTGTGCCTCAGTTTCCCCATCTCTGGAATGGGGACAGCAATAGGACCTGCCCCACAAGATGGCTGTGAGAGTGGGTGAGTTCATGCGTTTCAGGAGCCTAAACAGAAACGTGCCGAGCTGGCACCCAGGAGAGGCTCAATCCAAACTTGCATCCAGGCATCTTTGGGGCCAGCTGCTTCCTACTGACACCACCACTAACGACCATGGCAGCTTAGAACCACACCAAGTGATCGTCTAGGGGTTCCCCAGGGTTGGAATCTAGCACAGTGTGGGTGGATCCTCTGCCCGGGTCTCACCACCATGAAGGCAAGGCAGTATGCAGGGCTGTGCCCCTTCCCCAAGCTCGCTCAGGTGAAGGCAATTCCTGCAGGACCAAGGCTCTCCTGCCCTCACCGGCTATAGGCTGGGGGTCGGGGGAGCACCTTAGCACCGAGGGCCCTTTCCCAGGACACAGTCTGGGTCCCTCTATCTCGGAGCAAGCACATCAAATCCTCATGCCTTGAATCACTTGGACTTCATCTTCTGCTGTGAGGAGCTGGATAAGACACAGCCAGTGCCCTGGAGGAGCCCATGGTCCAGAGGAGGAGGTGGCAGGGTAAGGGATGCTCATAACTCAGGGAAACTGTGAGCTATCCTAGACAGGGCACACGTACACAGCGCAGAGGGTGGAGAAGTCAGACAGCAGCCTGCAGACCCGACAGCAGCTCGGCCTGGGCAGTTGAGGAGAGGGAGGCAAATGCCAGTCACGGCTGGCAGGGCCAGAGTGCCGACAGAGAGATCAGCCCATGCCTAGGCCTGGAGCGCAGAGAGCAGTCAGTGAGTGAATCAGACTCTGCAAGGAGCTGGAGCATTACCAGGTCAGCCCGTGGTGTGATGGTAAGGCAGCTGGATCTCCAGAGACTGTGCAGTTCAAATCCCAGGCCGGTGTGAAAAATACACTGGGGGGACCAGCAGTTGACTGGTCCCCCAAATAAACTCATACTTTAATTCCATTTCTGCACAAACTTCTCGAAGTCCCCTCACACAGCTAGGCATCACTTAAAATGCCCCACATTGGACCTCATGTACAGTGGTGGCCCAGCAGGACGGTGAGAGGCTGAACCGTACAGCCACGTGTGTAGTCGCTACACCCTCCAGGTCTGTGTGCACACACTCTGTGGCGTTCACACAATAACACAATCACCAGACCAAGTTTCCTAGCACGCATCCCACCGTGGAACAACGCATCACCTCCTTTAGGCCTCGCAGCCACTCCAAGAGCGAGGACTATTACCAGCCACATCCCCCAGCGGACAGATGATTCGGGCCTGCTGCCAAAGCTCCCGTTAGGTGGTCAACACAAAGGGAAATATTGAAAGCTCGGGTCCTCATGATTTTCCCACCCGTGACACATTTCTGGCTCCACAAAAAATATTTTGACATCCAGCCCTCCAAGGACCTCTCTTTGTCATGCTACCCAGAATGTGGACATGGCGCGTGGAAGCAGGCCTCGCTGCTCAGGCCGAGGAACAGTGGCCAGGGTGGTTGGGGCCCTGGCTCTGGGCCAGTCGGCTGTGTGCCCCCCTGGGCCTCGGGTCTTCATCTGGTAGAACAGCGGCAATGTCAGGTCATCGAGGGGATGCAGTGACTTCAGGAGATGAAACTTTTACGATACGGGGCAAGAAGGAACTTTCGGCCTTGAGGGCCATCCAGTCTCTATCCCACTCATCCATTCTCCACTCCCAGTGTGAGAGCAGCCACAGGCAGTATATAAATGGCTGGGTCGGCCTGTGTTCCAGTAAAACTTAGTATACTCGGGAACCAGCAGTTGGCGTAATGGCTATGTCGCTGGACTCCCACGTAGTTGACCGGGGTTCGCGTCCCAGACCCGGTGGCTTAAACTCACACCGGGCGCATGTGCATGCGTGCCCAAGATCTCGAGAGGAGAATGGAGGAGAAGGGATTGCGGCATGACCATCCCCCCTGGGGGGTGATTTCTCGCTTTCTGTCTCTGTCTCTGTCTGTCAGGCGAGCGCACGCGCCCTATAGCAAAAACCTCTCCAAAAATAATTAATTAATTAATTAAAAATAATAATAAAAAAATTTAGTATACTCAACACAGTCCATGGGCCAGGATTTGGCCTGTGACTACAGTTTGTGGCTTTCAAATCTCAACTATGTCCCTTACCAGCTGTGTGACTTGAGGTAAGCGACTTAACCTCTCTGAGTTTTGGCTGTAAACTGTAAACTGTTGTACGTAGCAGAACCTATCTCCCAAGGACACTAACACGATTGTCCTGGTAAACCCTCTGCACGGACACCAGCACACAGTGACGTCTCCATAGATACCAGTACTTGCTGTCATTGACAACTGCAGCCTCTTTCTGAGGCCTCTGGGCCCGTCGGCCCTGACATCTTCAGGCCACCTTCAGTCACTCGTCAGACTGTGGCGTCACTCTCTGGTTGTGTGCCTGTTCTCGTCTCCTGTTCTGTTCCCCTCTTCTCCCCAGAGGCCACAACTCCTTGCACACAGGGCCTGGTATTCAGGAGATGCTCCATAAATGTTCCTAGAATCAACCAGGCCACAGGAAAGCCTCAGTCCCAAATGCAACCTAAACCAAGCCAGAAGAGGAATCTACTGTCCCAAGTAAACATGGAAAGCAGGTCAACTGGGGGTCACTGTGCACTCACAGAAAACCAGAACCGGGACCATAGCGTAATGGCTATGTTGCTGGACTCCCACGTAGTCGGCCGCGGTTCGTGTCCCGGACCCAGTGGCTTAAACTCACACCGGGCGCATGTGCGTGCGTGCCCAAGATCCCGAGAGGAGAATGGAGGAGAAGGGATTGTGGTGTGGCCATCCCCCCGGGGGAGTGATTTCTCGCTTTCTATCTCTCTGTCTCTCTCTCTGTCTGGTGAGTGCACACGCCCTA
>NW_006159657.1:367878-370223 GCF_000334495.1 Tupaia belangeri chinensis | reverse complement strand
GGCGGAGGAACAGTGGCCAGGGTGGTTGGGGCCCTGGCTCTGGGCCAGTCGGCTGTGTGCCCCCCTGGGCCTCGGGTCTTCATCTGGTAGAACAGCGGCAATGTCAGGTCATCGAGGGGATGCAGTGACTTCAGGAGATGAAACTTTTACGATACGGGGCAAGAAGGAACTTTCGGCCTTGAGGGCCATCCAGTCTCTATCCCACTCATCCATTCTCCACTCCCAGTGTGAGAGCAGCCACAGGCAGTATATAAATGGCTGGGTCGGCCTGTGTTCCAGTAAAACTTAGTATACTCGGGAACCAGCAGTTGGCGTAATGGCTATGTCGCTGGACTCCCACGTAGTTGACCGGGGTTCGCGTCCCAGACCCCGTGGCTTAAACTCACACCGGGCGCATGTGCATGCGTGCCCAAGATCTCGAGAGGAGAATGGAGGAGAAGGGATTGCGGCATGACCATCCCCCCTGGGGGGTGATTTCTCGCTTTCTGTCTCTGTCTCTGTCTGTCAGGCGAGCGCACGCGCCCTATAGCAAAAACCTCTCCAAAAATAATTAATTAATTAATTAAAAATAATAATAAAAAAATTTAGTATACTCAACACAGTCCATGGGCCAGGATTTGGCCTGTGACTACAGTTTGTGGCTTTCAAATCTCAACTATGTCCCTTACCAGCTGTGTGACTTGAGGTAAGCGACTTAACCTCTCTGAGTTTTGGCTGTAAACTGTAAACTGTTGTACGTAGCAGAACCTATCTCCCAAGGACACTAACACGATTGTCCTGGTAAACCCTCTGCACGGACACCAGCACACAGTGACGTCTCCATAGATACCAGTACTTGCTGTCATTGACAACTGCAGCCTCTTTCTGAGGCCTCTGGGCCCGTCGGCCCTGACATCTTCAGGCCACCTTCAGTCACTCGTCAGACTGTGGCGTCACTCTCTGGTTGTGTGCCTGTTCTCGTCTCCTGTTCTGTTCCCCTCTTCTCCCCAGAGGCCACAACTCCTTGCACACAGGGCCTGGTATTCAGGAGATGCTCCATAAATGTTCCTAGAATCAACCAGGCCACAGGAAAGCCTCAGTCCCAAATGCAACCTAAACCAAGCCAGAAGAGGAATCTACTGTCCCAAGTAAACATGGAAAGCAGGTCAACTGGGGGTCACTGTGCACTCACAGAAAACCAGAACCGGGACCATAGCGTAATGGCTATGTTGCTGGACTCCCACGTAGTCGGCCGCGGTTCGTGTCCCGGACCCAGTGGCTTAAACTCACACCGGGCGCATGTGCGTGCGTGCCCAAGATCCCGAGAGGAGAATGGAGGAGAAGGGATTGTGGTGTGGCCATCCCCCCTGGGGAGTGATTTCTCGCTTTCTATCTCTCTGTCTCTCTCTCTGTCTGGTGAGTGCACACGCCCTATAGCAAAAACCTCTAAAAAAAAAAAAAAATAGAAAACCAGAACCAGCTCCATGGTTCACAGGGATGTATGTGCTCCTCAAGAGAAGCTGAATCCCACGTGGGGCCCACAGTTTGAATCCCTGGCCCAGCGCTCCCGATGTGTGCTGGGCTCACACATGAGTGCCTGGGATCTGACCGGCTGGAGGGCGGAAGGGAAGGGATCATCTTTCTCTCCCTCTCCCTCTCTCTATCTCTTGCTCACTCTCTTGCACACACGGTCACACTCTCAGGAACACTAAGGGAAGGGATCCCAGGTACAGAGGAAGTAGAATCCAGAGTTCATGGCACGGGCTCATGGTGTATTCACTGTGTCCCTTTCCTTGCAGGGCGTCTTCCTTCCTCTCTCACTTAGCTACCTGGAGACGGATGCCCTCTCCAGGTGGAATGGCACTGAGCAGGTGATCTAGGCGTCTCCCAAGAGGTCCTGGAAGATGGGCCTGCATTTCACAAATTCTGTCTCTTCTCCATGTTGGGCCCAGTCAGCCCTGAATTCCTCTAGCGATAGTCCCCTGACCTGCCCTGTCATGGCTGAAAAATACACTCACTCATCAAGGTGGCCTTGAAGGACCAGGGTTGGGCTGCTCACAGACGATGACCAGGGGCGAGTCACCCGAATGTGGGCAAGAAGAGAAGTCTGGGAAATGAGGGGGCACAGGCTTGGCAAAGGGACTCTCTGAAGGGCTCCTCCCTCGTTACAAAATGCTCCGTCTCAGTCGATGCCCAGGATCCAGGACACCCTGTCTGCTGCTGTAACAGACAACTAGCAACTGCATTATCGAAGCAGCTCTCGGCAGACAGGCCCTCATTTAAGCTCCACAACAACCCGGCGAGAGAGAAACGATCCTGGCGGCAGAATTGTTGTCGTGTGGTCTCCTTCCCTCTCCGTTTAGGGA
>NW_006159657.1:337270-367865 GCF_000334495.1 Tupaia belangeri chinensis | reverse complement strand
AGGTAAAGAGTCTCTCCAAATTTTAGGAGGACGTACCACTGTCCAGATAAAGATCGCATTTCATTTTCCAGGGGCCCCAAGTGGTGCGGTGATTAAGGTGCTGCACTCCCTCATGGCTGACCATGGCTTGAGTCCCAGACCCAGTAAGTTAAAAATCACGCTGACTGAACAGGCACGTAGGTCCAAAATCCCAGGAAGAGAAAGGAGGAGAAGGGATGGAAGTCTGGCTATCCCTTGGGGGGGGGGCGATTTCTCATTTTCCTTCTCACCATCTCTCTCTCTCTCTCTCTCTCTCTCTCTCTCTCTCCCCCTCCCTCTCTCTCTCTCTATATCTATACCCCTGTGGCGAAGACCTAAAAAAAAAAAAAAAATTACATTTTCCAGCCTCCCTTGCTAAGTGTGACCATGTGACGAAATCTAACTGAGGAAATACACAGAGGCGACAGCTGGAGCCCTCCTCCCATGGGATGTTCCTGTAGAGCCACTTCTGCCATGCTGATGTTAGTGGGCAACAGGGCAGGAGGAGCCTGGGTCTCCGGGTGACTTCACGGAGCAGCGACGCCAGCCATGAAGTGACACTTCAATAGCCTGACGTGACAGAGAAAATAGACTCGCATATGAAAATGACTGGGAGCCTCTTTGTCATTCCTTAGTACCCTAATACATCCCTCAGACCCCAGCTGCACCCAACACTCCACACCCGTTTGGGAGTTGAGGGACCGAGCCCCACAGTGGGTAAGCTACTCGACCAAGAGCTCTTGGATAACATGCAGCAGATGAGGCACCTAGACCAAGCCAGTTTGACCCCAAAGTCCATTTCATCCTGTCCTGCAGCCTCCCAAACCCCAGAACAATACCGCATGTATCTTATCAATTTACAAAGTCCTTTCACGTACAAGGCCTGGCCCTATGACGGAGAGACGACACATCCCATTTTACAGATGAGGAAACTGAGGCTCAGCGGGGTCACCATCAGCGTCCAAGCTGACACAGGTGGCAAGAGGCAGTGCTGAGACTAGAACACAGAGTTCCCTCATTTTTTTTTTTGTTGAAAGAGTGGGTATTTTTTTATCACATATTGGGGGAAAAGATGCACTTTTTTTCTCTCGTTTTAATGCCAGAGGACGCATTCCCTTGCCAGACATAGACAAAGAGGGAGAAAGTACCTCCAACGAAGCTTGGTCACACCGTAGCCTTGTCTCCTTTTCTCTGAGGTCACCTGAATTTAAGTCACTCACATGTGCCTGGCATGTTTTTTAAAACCACTGGGGCCAGCATTCAAACCCCAGTTGGCCATGGTGCTATAGAGCTGACCCCAGAGCTGTCTGAATTTAAAGGCCGTTCTCCTTTCCCGACTTGCCAGTATTGAGAAGCTCCCCCAGAGAAAGGCTTCCCAGTCCCCGTCCCTTATGAAGGCAGAAGAAATGTCTTCACAAAGACAGATGGCCAGCTGTCTCAGCCTGGATCCTGGGAGCAGACTCGAGAACAAGGAGTCTAGACCAAGTCGTTTATTTGGAAGGGGGTCCCAGGAAGCAGCAGCAAGAAGGGTAGGACAGTGAGACAGGGAAGGACACAGACAAACAAGGATGCATTCTCAATCAAGTTCCTCTGTGTGCAGGGTCAGGCGACGGAGCAGTGGTAATGCAACTGGACCCACATGGGAAAGGTGCTAGGTTCATATCCTGGGACTTCTCTGAGCATGCCCGGCGCAAGCACAGATGCCCGCTATCCACGCCAACTTAGGGGGAGAGGGTAGGCTGCAATATGAGGACCCTCTGGGGAGGCCGTCTCTCTCTAAAGAAGAAGAAATAGAATAAATGTTATGTCTTTTAAAAACATAGATCCTGGGGCCTGCAGGTAACAGGGTGGTAAAGCACTGAACTCCCACATGGTTGACTGTGGCTTGCGCACCAGACCTGGAGGTCTGCTTTCTCACTTTCCTTCTTTCTCTCACTCTCTCTGTCTCTCTTTGGTGAATTAAAATAATAATAATTATTATTATTATTATTACTAATTCTTAAAAAATAAAAATAAAAAGACCCTCTGTGTGCAAATTGGAGTTCAGTACCACTGGGGAATGCTGGGCAGACCACAGAGCACACCTGTTTCCCACCGAAGGGCCCAGGTGCTGCAGGTTGACATCCAGCAGCTGCCTCTGTGAGTAGTCTACCGGCAAGGCAAAGAGGGAGAAGTTGGGTTTATTTAGGGAGAAATGGGGTTTATTTAGACAGAAATGGGGTTTGTTCACACTCAGGGAGTGGCCAAGACCTAAAAAGCCCACACTCAACTCCCAGAACTGAAATGTCTAGCATGTTATGTACCGTTCACTATGTACCGTTCACTTCTCGCTTACCATGGTTACCTATAACATAAATTTATCTAGCTCGTTGTTACTCTTACCCTCATGGTTTTCCCAAAATTGTTCTGTGCACCTTTTCCTTGTGACCCTGTTTCTGTCCTGAGGGCAACATTGAATCTGTTAACTCAGACTTGTGAGTTGATAGTGAGGGAAGCATGTTCTTTGTACCGCATACCGCTTAAGGAAACAATCTGAACATTCTGTGAGTAACTCCTACTGGTAAAGGATAACATTGTTAACAGTTTTTCTAATTTAATATGTTACATTGTGTCCCTTGAGTAAACATTCCCATCTCTCACCTGGGACCCTGGTCCTGGTTGCATTTTTTGTGACCTTGGTCTAAACAAGTGGCTTAAGTTTCCCCTTCTAAATAAACAGGCTTATTTATGACCTTATTTGTTAAAATAGTTACAGATTACATTGGTTACAGAAGCTACAAGCACCGGTTAACCCTTAAAACTATAAGAACAAAGAATAAAGCACACACACACACATACACACACAAAGGTTAAAAATTGTACGGTTTTCCTGTTATCCTGGGATTTGCAGATCATAGAGCTCCCGGCCCCTGTGGACTGAGGGCCGCCTCCAGGGGCGTTAGCCCCTGAGGGTCTAGCTTTCCTTGTAGGGGGACAGATCACACTGTTGTCCTGGATGGCCCTCAAGGTAGAAGGACAAGAAGATGAAGACACTAGAAGCAGATGCTGAGTGGTGAGCAGGGCACCCACGCCGGCTGCCACGCCAGCGACAAGAAGGCTCTGAGCAGCCATCGGGTCTACCCCTTCAGGCTACAGAGGAGGACAGGTCCATCTGAGCCTAATTGTAGATTCAGTCCAGTTTCTGCTCTGGTTTCAAAACCATAGTTACTTCATTTTCAGACACCATTGCCGGTAAGATGTGCCTTGGATACAATAACAGCTTTTCCAAACTGGAAAAAAAGGAAAACTACACTAAATGCGCCCAAAAAAGCATGTAATTTCAGGCATGTTAAATTGTTTAAAAGAAAACAACTCAAACTCCAGATAATATGGCTTTGTCCTGCAGTCCTCATAAGCACATGTGTACCTTTCTGACCCTCTGTCCCCGCTTGGGCTTAGGAAAATAGAGTGATTTGTTGGAAAATCAGTTCTGGCTTTGAAGTTCTATGATTTTGTATTTCTTTGCAATATCTTTGTCATGGCAACACAATGCAGATTTGCATTTCAAAAACCACCCCTGCCTACTCCACACCTTACAGTAAGAATCAAGATCCCACCCTGGCAGTTAAAAACAAGAGGACATTGTGTTAGGAGGAATAAGCCAGACACAGAAAGACAAATATTCAGCATTTCAGGCTGGGTGGAATGGAAAAAAGTTGATCTCAAAGTAGTTGAGAGTAGAATCGTGGTTACCAGAGATAGATGGGAAAGGGGGAGAGGCTGGTCACAGGGATGGAGGGACAGTTTAATGAGAGGAGTACGTTCTCATGTTCCGTCGCACTGTAAGCTGACTATCGTTAATAGTATATAAATCTTGAAATAACTAGAAGAAAGGATTTTAAATGTTCTCACCACAGAGAAATGGCCAGTGCCAGAGGTGATGACTATGTGATTTACGCTAATTGGATCACTACCCATTGTCCATCTGAATCAAGACATTGTCCTCCATAAACAGGTGCAATAACTATATGTCCATTTAAAATTTTTAAAGAAAAGAGAAAAATGAAAACAGGCAGTTCAGCCCCTTTGTATTCGCATAACTTCCTTTAGGAAGAGAGAACGAGCCACATTTCCTGGTTTAGTTCCAGTGTGTTCAATATGTACCTTTGTTAATCAGACGTCAGGAACCGGCTCATTTTGTTACAAGGAGAACGGTTGTAACATTTACTAATTGGTTGCTACTCCCAGGTCCTGTACCGATGGCTTTAGATGTAGCGTTTCATCAATCCCCACAACCACTCCTCAAACAAAAGAAACTAAATTTCAGCAAGGTGAAGTCACTTGCCCCAAGTCCCATAACTGGCATGTTGCAAATCTAAGGAAACGTTGGTAAAATTGCCTACAAACACACCCGGCATCTCGGTAGTCAGAACAGACAGAGAAGATAAAGGGAGAAGTGAAGTATGAGAAAGAGAAAAAGGTAGAAAAATTCCACCCCACCCCACCCCCCGCCATGTGGTGGAAGGCTACACTATTGGTGGGAATGTAAATTAGTTCAGAACAATATATAAGTTTCTCAAAGACCTTCAAATAGAACGACCAAATGATCCAGCAGTTCCACTTCTGGGTATCTACCCAAAGGACAGGAGAATGCTCATTTGGAAAAGCACTTGCACAACTATATTCATTGTAGCATTATTCACAATTGCTAAGACATTTAACCAACCCAAATGTCCACAGACAGATGAATGGATTGAAAAATTATGGCACATATACTCTATGGAATACTACTCAGCCATAAAAAACAAGGTCCTGGAATTTGATAGAAAGTGGACAAATATGGAAGATTTGTTGCTGAGTGAAGCAAATCAGGCTATGAAAGGGAGACATTGTATGTCTCCACTTAACATATACCGACTGTCGGCACTCTATGGTAGAGACCGAAAGACTGGAGGACATAAAAGCATTAAAAATTGTAATGGACACTAGAGACAAAGTGGAGAGTGTGGGAGGGGAAGAGTGTAGGAAAGGAAATTTGGGGGGAAAATAGAGAGGTAAGACACTTGTGGGACATAGATATGGTTTATTATCTGTTGACAAAGATGTGCATAGTATTCTCAACTGAGCTGGACTGAGGTGTACATCATGCTTGGTAGTCTCTTTATAATATAAATGATGTATAGCAATTGAATGTATGAATAATAATAAATAAAATAATAATAATAATGAAGAAAAATTCCATCTCCCCAAAGAAAAACACCTGCCCCTGATGCTGACCACCTGAGGCTGCTAAGAGGCGAGGGCACAGGCCTGGAGCCTGTGGTCCCTGAAGGCAGAAACTGGAAAGCCGTAAGAAAAAGAGAGAAACTTTCCTTTTCTTCATCCATTTCTTCTCCCTCTTAAATATTCGCCAGCCAACATCAGCCAGCCAAATCCCTTCATTGCAAGATTGGTTTTATCCATTCTTGGTCCATTTAATTTAGCTTGTCATTTTTACTAGTATTTTCCTTCCTCCTTCACTCTGGAAAATTTTTAGAGAACAGTAAATCTGGCCGCTTTGTAGTCCAACACGAATCTCTCAGATGCTGTTTTCCCACTTTGGGGTAATAAACTCAGTAGCTCTACCCGGGCTGCGTGAACACAGCTGTCAAGATGCATGGTCTGTCTGGGGCCGGCTGAGGCGTGGCTGGGCTGCCTCAGCCCCTAGCATCTGTGCCATCCCTATGATAATTCCGCGTGTAACGATTTCTGCCTTTAGCTGACCAAACACGATCTGCAAAGTCCAGTGATCCTGGGACGTGTGGCACAGACCTTATATCTGGTGGTTAATCTTTTCATGGTCTGAGATGTGGGGTGTGGGGTGTGTCTGGGCCTTCTTCCTAGAAAAATGCAAACAGACTCAAAATTCTACACATCCCAGGACACCACCGGGGAAACTTACCGTTGGAACGTCTTGTCAGCCGATACCGCAGGAAGTAGGATCATCTCGTGGTTGCAGACGCTAACCACCCCACCAAGCACCTTCACAGCAACACCTGGATTCGGTGAGCCACCTAATGGGGCACAGCTGACACAAGAACAGTCACGTCTGCTTGGTTTGGGTTGTTGTCATTGTTATCGTTTCTAAGTGTCTAAGTTTACTCCGCTATTTCCTGGTGGAAGGATCTCAACAGGGTCTGGCCATGCCATAATCCTCCCCCAGGCCTCCCAGTCAGCCAGATCAGATCAACCCCGGATCTGAACCCAGGACTCGCTTGGGCTTCCAACATCACACGGCAGCACCTACCGCCTGTGCCACCACAGCTGAGCCATGTTTTGTTTCTACGAGACAGAAAAATAGGCAACAGGGGTGAGTGGTCAGTTTCAAAGTCCAGGTCACACCATGAGCTGGCTGTCAGGGGTCGTCTGCCCAGGGCTTTAACTGACAGGTTAAGTGTGCTCCAGCCTTTTCGCCTCTTCATCAGTCCTGGGGGGGCGGAGGGGGGGGTGAGGGGAGGATGGTTTGACTTCAGCTGCTGAATGAAAAACTCTGCCATTGCCCCAAGGCTGTGAGCTCTCATCCCCTCCGGCCACCTGGGAACAGCCGGGTCTGCAGCCTGGCTCTCTTGCAGAAGCATGGCAGATCTCCCCCGGCCACCAGTTCAGACTGCCCTGGGCCCAAGAGCACCCACACCTCCACTAAGTGCCCTCCATGAATAATATTCAGAAGCCAGAGCTCCAGGATTGCTTAGGAAAGGTCTGGGACCCTGGTTTCGGGACATTCAGAGTCTATTGAACTATCACTCTGGGTCAATCCTTGGTCCAGCAGACGCATCATGCAGAGACCTGGCAGCCTTCAGGAGACTCACTGGACCTCCCACACAGGGAGGGTGATGGCGGAGAAAGGCCAAGGACCCAGCTGGAAACTAGCTGGCCACTTTGACAGGGTGAGACCAGCTGGAAGTGACATAAATAAGGAACCATTTATGAGAGAATGCAGCGAGTGACAGTGGAGCAGTTGCCACTTAGCCTCTCAGGGGGGCGATGAGGTGGAGTGTTTACCAGGATCTGGCAGGAGAGGGCTGTGAGGAGAGGACAGTCGGCCAGGAGCTAGGACCTCCAACCAAGGGTATGGCTGACCCTCGGCAGCCCGACAAGGAGGGATCAGAGTCGTTTTTTTTTTTTTTTTTTTTTTTTTTTGGTGAGAGAGACAGAGATTTTTGCTATAGGGCACATGCACCCACAAAGAGACAGAGAGAGAAAGCAAGAAATTACCCCCTCGCCCCCCCCACCCGGAGGATGGCCTTCTCCTCTATTCTCCTCTCTAATTTGGGCATGCACGTGAGTTTCAGCCGTCAGGTCCGGGACTTGAACCACAATCGACTATGTGGGAGTCCAGCGACGTAACCATTATGCCATCTGCTGGCCCCCAGAGTGAGTATGCTGACTCCTCTTGACTCCTCTGCACTGAGTCTCACAATGCTCCAGGCCAACCATCACGGGAGCCTTGGCCATGTTCACACAGTGAGCTTCGAGGGCACACGCAGTGAGAGGCTGAGGCACAGAAGCAACCCACTGTGTCCCGCGTGGGCTTTTGGCCACTTCCTTTTGTTTAGATGATGCCAACAATGGCCCTATAAAGAGGTGACATCACCGCCCCACTTTACAGATAAAGGAGAGGAGTCTCAGAGAGGAGCACTGCCCGGGACGTGACAGAGTCAGGGTTTGCACCCAGTTCTCCCCTCCCAGGGCCACCACCTTGACATTAGACTGTCTCCCAGGAAGGCCAAGAGGAGGCCGGGATGAATGCGTCTCAGAAACCGGATCGCTCTGGCTTGAGGGATCAGGGCTAGTAGGCTGACATCAGGACAGGATGGAGCCGGCTCGGCAGGGAGGCCAGGAGCAGGGCCAAGCCTGCCATGGACCAAGGCTGCGGCTCTGCTTACCCAACTGGGTATTCACGACGACCATTTCAGGTGGGCGATGCTGTCTGCCCATGTCACAGGTGAGGAAACCGAGGCTCAATAACTCACCGAGAGTCCCACGGCTCAGAGGCGGCACCAACGTTCACGGCCAGCCAGACTCCGGGACCTGTGTCCTCACTCACCGCTGGTACAATCAGCTTGCATTATCAACCAGCTGGAGGCGGGGGTAGGCCAGGAAGTGGAAATAACGGCGCTCATAGGGAGGGGTTATGAGAAGAGTTTCTCCTTTTTTTTTCCCCCTCAAACTTTAGTGTTGAGAGTGTTTCACCAGAAAATGAAATGGGGTCACGGGGGAAGAGGGAGAAGAGTGAGCCTTTGCGCTCCCCCAACACCAAGTCTAGGTGTCTCAGGGAGAAGGGATGTTCAGGGAACCCCAGAAGCGGGCTGTGGCCTCTGCCTTCCGTGGGGGCATAGAGCTGTGTTCAGGCCTCAGCAGGTGCTGTGAATAAGGGACAGAGATGGCATCTCTCCTGGGAGCCTCCAAGGGCCGAGGACACGGCAATGAGTGAGTCGAGGCCACTTGCCTTCTGTCAGCAGCTGCAGGGATCCTGGTCTCGGTTGAGCCCAGGCTGTGATCTGAATGGGCGCTCCTGACGGCAGCCACCAGGAACTGCTGAGGCCTGTCACCTTCCCATTCCCTTCCAGCTCATCCTTCTGCAAAACACCACCCCCTCGCTTGGGCAGTGTCCAAGACCCAGCTGAAAGGTCCTAAAGGTACGTGGGCCAGGGCGTGGCTGCTGTGCATGTCACAGGACACGGCAGCTGGCACTTGGTATGCAGCCCAATACGTGCTTCTGGTTCTGTCGTTACCGGTAGTGCTGTTGGGGTCATCACACTTCCACACCTGGGCAGGGGCTGCCCCACGGGACTGCGTAGGCACCCAGAGTGACAACCCCTCATGCCATACTGTATTGCTTGTCTAGGACTGTCATGACAAATGCCACAACCTGGTGGCATGAAACAACAGAAATTTATTCTCTCCTATCTGGACCCCAGCAGTCGGGGAGCAGCGTGCTGGCAGGGCTGGCTACTCTGAGCCATGAGGGAGGACCTGCCTCGAGGATTCCAGCTTCGTGGGCAGCCACAGTCCAGGGCATCCCTTGGCTTACCTTGGCGTTACTCCAGCCTCTGCCTCTGTGTCACCTCCCCAGCTCATTCATGACTGTCTCAGCTCTCCTCCAGTCTCTTGCAAGGACCCCAGTCATTGATTAGGACTCACCCTGACCCACTATGACATCATCTTGAGATCCTTATTTAATTACTCCAGCAAAGAGCCTTATCCCAAAACAGGTCAGGCTCTGAGTCTCTGGGTGGAGCCAAGTCAGGAGAGACGCCCGTGCACCAGCCCCCTGCCGTATGCTGCAAACCTGCGGCCTTGGGGTGAATGTGCTGGCTTCCTCCGTGTGGCAGCCACACGGACAGGCTCTTCCCTCAGTCTAAACCCGACACCTCTACCTGCTTCTCATCTCAGCAACTCTTTCTCCTTTATTTTAGAGAGTTTTGTTTTGTTTTGTTTTGTTTTCTGTAGGACATGTGCGCTCACAAGAGAGACCCACAGACACAGAGAGACAGAAAGTGAGAAATGGCAGCCACACGGACAGGCTCTTCCCTCAGTCTAAACCCGACACCTCTACCTGCTTCTCATCTCAGCAACTCTTTCTCCTTTATTTTAGAGAGTTTTGTTTTGTTTTGTTTTGTTTTCTGTAGGACATGTGCGCTCACAAGAGAGACCCACAGACACAGAGAGACAGAAAGTGAGAAATCACCCTCCAAGGGGGGGATGGCCACACTGCAATCCCTTCTCCTCCATTGCCCTCTTAAGATTTTTTTTTTTTTTTGAGAGGTTTTTGCTATAGGGCATGTGCGCTCGCCAGACAGACAGAGAAAGACAGAGAGACAGAAAGCAGGAAATCACCCCCCAGGGGGGGTGGCCATGCCGCAATCCCTTCTCCTCCATTCTCCTCTCGGGATCTTGGGCATGCACGCACACGTGCCCGGCGTGAGTTTAAGCCACCGGGTCCGGGACTCGAACCGCGGTCAACTATGTGGGAGTCCAGCGACATAGCCATTACGCTAACTGCTGGTCCTGCCCTCTCAGGATTTTGAACACACATACACACACACCTGGCACGGGTTTTAAGCCTCCAGGTCTGGGACTCAAACCATGGTCGACTACGTGGGAGTCCAAGCAACATAACCATTATGTCATCTGCTGGTTCCAACTCTTTCTCCTTTAAATCTCATGTTAACTTTTCCCCCATGAGATATTCTCCTTCTCCTGGACTGGCTTAGGCCCCCTGCCATGCTGCCCCAGAACCGCCTGCCCGTCTCCCGTCCAAGTGTTCATTGGATCCCAATGCTACGCTTTCTCAGTGGCCTTCTGACCTGCAAGACCATCAGTTCTCTGAGGAACAGGACTGCATCTGCTGTGTTCTGGGGCACTCGGCTACAACGTGGTCAGACTGGGAATTACTGACAGCCTGACCGTAAATGCTAACACAGCCCTAGGCCAGCTACGCTGCATGACTGCGGCCTGCCGGTGCAGTGCTCAGACCTGCACATGCATTGGAGGCTGCATGAATCTGGAGCCACTTACCCAGTCCAGCTCCCCGTGGTCATTACAGATTCTTGGACTGTAGGCAAGTTACTAACCCAGTCTCTGGAACCTGTGAATATGTTACCTTCCATAGCAAAAGGGACTTCGTGGTTGGGATTAAGGTCATGAACCCTAAAACCAGAAAATTATCCTGAATAGTCTGGATGGGCCCAGCCTATCACAAGATCCCAGAAAAGCAGGGAACTTTCTCTGGAGGCAATGATGAGACAGGACATATGCAAAGCACAGGAGACTCAACCCCTGGTTGCTGGAGGGGCCTCATGGAATCATCAGAAGGAATGTGGGCAGTACAATGCCCACCCCCTCACTGGAATCGAGTCCTCAGTCCTGCTACACAAGGAACTGAGTTCAGCCAACGACTTAATGATCTTCGCAGAGAAGCCAGTGGAAATGAACGCAGCCCTCCCAGTGCCTCGACTGTGACCTGTGGGTCTCTAAACAGAGGACTCATTGAGCCGTGCTGAGCCACACTGTGCTGTGCTGTGCTGTGCTGAGCCTGGACTTCTGACCTCCAAACCATGCCATAATAAATGGGCTTTTAAAAAAAATTGCCATAGAGTGCGTGCACTTGCCACAGAACGACAGAGGGACAGAGACGGGGAGAAAGCAAGCCCCACAGGACACAGTCACGCTGCAACCCCTTCTCCTCTCTGTGCACGTGTGTCCCGTGTGTGTTTCAAGCTGCCGGGTTAGGACCTCAAACTGCAGGTTTGGCCATGTGGGATCCAGCTCTCTTAACCACCAGGCCTTGGACTGGCCCAATAAACGGGCATTGTTTTTAAGTTGCAAAATGCTACAGCGGCAACAGAAAACTAGCACCCCTCCCATGCTAAGAGAAGGCCAAGACATATGGAGAGGGCTGGAGGATGAGACTGAGCATAGAGAGAGCCACGGAGCGCCGCGGCACCAGGTCTGTGAGTGAAGAAGCAACCTCGGGTGTCCCACCCCATCAGGCCTGCAGAAGATTCCAGCCCCAGCTGCAACAGAGCCTCAGCTTCACCAAAGAGCCTAAGCCAGAACCACCCAGGTGAGTCCAGTCTACTGACATAGCACAATAAATAATGACCACTGATGTTTGAAGCCACTAAACTTCATAGCCATAGACAACCCGAACAGGCTATTATGGGGATTAAATTAGTTAATACCCTCAAGTGTTTATAATAGTAAGTTAAAGAGGGTCCCATAAATGTCAGCAAATACATTTTCACATTGAACGTTTCCACTTGACAAATGACGAAATTGGAACTCCAAGGGACACGCAGAGCTGGGGAGTAGCACAGCTGGGGATCAAGCCCCAGCTCTACCTGACCACAGTCCCTGCCCTCCTATGGCACTGTACTGGCTTCTAACCTCCAAGCTAGAAACAAAGGAGGTTCTCTAGCACCCGACGTCCAGCTGCCAGGCCAGGCGAAGGCACTGCCTGTGTCTGGCAAGGCTTCCTGCTGCTCACCAACTCCCACTGAGGCTCTCGCGTCTGTAGATTCTCATTCTCTCTCCCAGGCACTTACAGAGAAAGGTGGGCCAGGTGCGGATGGCACAGTTAGCCAGCGCGGTACCCACAGCCCTACCTGCCTGCCTGCCTCTGTCCTTGCTCTGCAACCCAGGATCCAAGGACAGGAGGCTGCTCCTGTGCTTGGCCAGCATCAGTGCTGGGGCTGCAGGTTGCCCGACTGGTGGTTTGGAGCCTGTGAGCACTGGGTCGATTCCAGAGGATTCATTTCCACAGGAGTCTGCAGCGTCCAGCCTCCTGAATGGAATAGCAATGACTAGGTCCCATCACCAGAAGCTGAAAGGCCAGACATGCCCTAGCCCTTATTCAAGATCCAAAGGATCTCGAGATGGGGCCCAGAAATCCCATGGGCTGCAGATGAAGAACTACATGTGGAGGGATTAAGGGATGTCCCTGTGGTCTTACAGTTAGTAGGTGGTGGGTGGACGTTACCAGATCATGACGTCATGACGCCACCACGCCCTCCACTTGCCCTGCCCCACTCAGCACTAAACAAAGACTTATCTTCCTTTTGTGTTTTCTTGGGAACCTAAAGATAAGGAGTGTGAGCTGTTGGTTCATAGAGCCTATTTCAAATGTGTCTGGATGGTCTGGCTTCTCTTTGGGGGCTATGACCACAGCTTGACAAACAGGCACATGGGATGACACCGTGGTCCAGGGAGAGTGATAGAGACAGTCTATGCAGCAAATCAGAAGTCACTGCCCCTGTCATCCTCTCCATCCGAACATGTGGGAGTAGGGGTACAGGAAAACAGTGTCATAAAAGTGTTTGGTGGCAGGCAGTCCCTGCAGCCAAGTGCTGAGAAAGCTACAACCCATATAGCCAGTCGTGGTTCAAATCCCAGCTGCAAAGGATTGAAAAACACACTGGGCATGCATGTCCAAAATTCTGCCAGGAGAGGAAAATGGGAGAGAAGGGACTGGGGCATGACCACGCCCACTGGAGGGTGCTTTCTCCCCCTCCCTTCCTGTCTCTCTGGGGAGCACATGAGCTTTTTGGCAAATGAAAAGGAGAAAAAGGAGAGAAAGGAAGAAGGAAAGAACAGCTGGACATCCTCTGACCATCCTAATAGGAGACTCCCTGGGACACATCTGAATGACTAGGAGGATGGGTCCCCCTTCTCCCAGACGGATGTCATCAAAGAATGCACCTATGGTGGGAATGGAAAGAAAAGAAGCGACCAGCACACCGAGGGCATAATCACCGCCAAGCCCATCATCTTAGCTCAGAAACCTCTCACTAATGCCACTGTTAGAGATCACGAGGCCCATTTTACAGATGAGGAAACTGATACCAGGAAGGCGAGGTGGTCTGCCCTGGTCACACCCCTCCTTACTGGGTTCAGACTCAAGCCTACCCCCTCCAAAACCACAACTCTAGCCTCCACCCAGCCAAGGAACACATGTCCCTTCTTTTCACAGCCTGCGTGAAAGCCCAGAGATTTACCCCAAAGCTGCAAGATTTATGCAGCTAATTTCCACTACAACTAATGGAAGAAAGAAAAGGCCATTTTTCTTATAATTAGAAGAGAATTCAACCTTCACAGCCAATGCCTCTAATATCTCAGCTTATGTAACAAAAGGCAGAGAGTGCAAATGGATTAATTAGGAAAGAGGGGAAGACACGTGGGTTCCTGGTCGGAGAACCAGGCAATGAGGCGAAGGCACCAGGGAGGAAGCAGTTCTGGGCTGCGGTCAGGGCAGATTTCAAAGCCCTGTCGTCATCGAGGCCACTGCTTGCCATGGGGCCAGCTCTGCGTGTCACTTGCAGCCTCCCCTAACAAGGAGGGCCCCTGGGTTAAGGGCCATGATGTTTTCAGAGATCCAGACTTGAGGACCAGAGCAGGGATGTGCCTTGCCAGTCACGTCCGGTGCATTCCGTCAGCCTGGAGGTATCCAGCAGGTGCCCTGCACATGCCCATCACACACAGGAGAGATTCCCGGCAAGACAGGGATGCTCCAGGAGCCAAGCCCACGCCGGCTTCACCCTGGATCCACTCCATCAGAGCAGGAGCTCAGCTGATACTGTTCAAATGGATGAATTCCTTCCAAGTTTTTACTCTGCAGCTATTCTTTGCCGCTCGCAAGAGTTCTGGGCAGAGGGACATTGGGATGAAAGGCCAACTCTGACATGGTGGTTAAGGTGGCCAAATGCCATTTGGCTGTCTACATGGTTCAAGTCCTGGACCTAGCAGCTTGAAAACCAACTGCGCACATGTGCATGAATGCCCAAAATCCTGACAGAGATGGAAGAGAAGGGATTGTGGTGTGGCCATGCCCCTTGGGGGTTGTTCTCTCCTCTCCCTCTCTCTGCTTCTCTGTCTCTCTCTGGTGAAAGCATGCACTCTCTAGCAAAAAAATAAAAAAGAGGAGCATTGGGATGAAACATTCCAAGCAGCCCAGGGCTTGCTGGCTCCCATCAGCAACCTGTGCTTCAGAGATTGCCTGCATCTGCTGGAGCCAGGCCTCAGTTCTGCCCCCACAACCCACTGAGCACCTGACAGTGACCCAGGTTAGGCAGCTACGAAAGGTGTAAGCTAATGGACTATTGATTTTTTTTTTTTAAGAAGCAAAAATTGCAGGTGTTGCAGCAATCGATTGCCAAGGAGAGAAAGTAAAACAAGAGCATGGTGGAAAAACAGCCTCGCGACATCCCCGCACCCTCCACCCCCAGCTCTGCCTGTCCTCTGTTTTCTCCTGGGAACAAGAGGATGGAGTAGGAGACTGGAAAGGGGGGGACACATGGTGTGGGCAGGTGACATGCCACTCTCTGCATGCATTACCTCCTGAGACCTTGGTGACAGAGTTACCACTGCATCATACAGTCAAGGAAATCGAAGTTCGGAAAGGAGAGCTCGCTTGCCACTGAGTGACAAAACTAGAATTCAGGTGATGTTGCACTGACAGCAAATCCTGAAACATGGACCCTGCAAGGAACTGAGGAAGCACGTCTTGCCCATAGAACTGTTTCTCAGGAAGACCGGCACCAAGGTCAAAGTCAGTCATTCAGGCAGGCAGGGGAGAATCGGGGCCTGGAGGACCAAGAAGCCAGTTGCACACTCATTCAGTGGTAGTTATTGACTGCTTTCTCCATGCCAGGCACTGGGACGTGTACCAGGGATACCTGTAAGCAGGGATAGATGCTTCCTGCCTTCATATGGGGGGAAATGCATTAATCAGAGGATTGCCTGGATGAATCTAAAATCTCAAGCAGTCCCAGGCTCTGAAAGGAGAGGGACGAGCCCTGTGAAAGCTGGTAAGAGGAAGCTGACCTGGCGTGGGGGATTAGGGAAGGTTTCTGGAGTAAGAAATGCCTGAGCTGAGACCTCAAAAGATGAGGCTAACAGGGCCAAAGAATATTCAGCACAAAGGAGGAGTGTGTGCAAAGGTCCTGAGGCAGGAGGAGAGTACAACAAGGGGGAGGATCTGCAGGAAGGGCAGTGTAGCTGGAGCACAGGGAACAAGGAGCAAGTCGGGTGCAGCGTGAGGCTGGAGAGGTGAGCAGGGGCCAGACCACTAAGGGCCATGCAGGTCCTTTGAAGTAAGCTTGTCCTTACCCCTGCAAAAATGAGGTCCTTTAAAGCACCAAAACAAGGGGCTGGGGTGGAGATTTGCAAGATAAAGTACAAAGCTGCTGGGTTGAAAAAGGACCCACTGGGGCAAGCAGATGTGGGTCTAAGGTACTGGACTCCCACATGGTCAACTGTGGTTTGAGTTCCAGATCTGGAGGGTTGCTTTTTTGCCTTCTCTTTCTCTTTCTGTCCCTCTCCTGTCAAATTAAGAAATAATAATACCAAATAAAATTAAATAGATAATACAATTATTTTTAAAAAGAGAAGGAAAACAAAAAAGAAGAAAGAAAGAAAGAAAGAAAGAAAGAAAGAAAGAAAGAAAGAAAGAAAGAAAGAAAGAAAGAAAGAAAGAAAGAAAAAGAAAAGAAGGAAGGAAGGAAGGAAGGAAGGAAGGAAGGAAGGAAGGAAGGAAGGAAAGAAGAAAGAGAGAGAGAGAAAAGAAAGAAAGAGGACCCACTGCCATGGAGTAGAGGTAAAGAGAATTGGCAGAAAGGTGAAAATAAGGGTTTGTGGGGTCTTGCACCATCCTCCTGGGTCCACCTGATTTCAGCCCTCACTGTGAGGGATGAGACACCCACATCGAGGGTACCCAGAGATGGTTCTGTCTCTCAGCCCCAAGGAGAGCCACACAACCCAGAAAGTAGAGATAATGCATCTGGGACAAACCACAACCAACAGGTGGGAGCTGGGGGCTACACACGCTGCCTCCCATTCTTTGAAGCTACTACACTGCTCCTCCATACTGCCCAGCAAGATGGAGCTCCAACTTCTCCTCGCAGTAATCAGGGCAAACGCACAACCACTTCCTAAGTTTTCATCCCTTCCCTGCCTCATTCTCCCAACATCCTCACAGCTACTTCCTGGGGTCACCTCTCAAGTAACCGGCCTATGTCCCAATCCCTGTATCAGGCCTCATTGCCAGGGTTTCTCATATGGAAACAAGCTACTATGGTAGCACAGGGAAGAACCAAGAGTGGCTTGGATGAAATGACAGAGTCCACCAGCATTCTTCACTCACTCGCTCACACACTGACTTGTCATTCATTAGCTCACCTGATCACTCATTCATTTATTCAATTCCTTGCTCACTCATTCCTTACTGCATTGCTTCAATGATAATAGAACCCATTGAAAGGTTAAAGAAAAATTTTCTATCCAGGTTTCTATTTTTGTAAGAGCGAGTTGTCACTCGAGGTCACATCCTTCCTCTGTATGGGGTGTGAACTTGTCATCATGCCTTCATTTTTGTGTAGAAAGAATTCTGCCACTCTCAAAACAATGGAAGTCCATTAAGGAGTCCATTAAGGTGTCTTGGAGAGAGTTTCCTAAAAGCACAGATTTCCCCAGGGTCACTGTCCTGGGGAGACCCAGGGGCCTGCAGGGACATTTTAGCCCCACTTACTGTCTAACCTCAGCTAAATAATCAAGCATGGCCATTCTCTCTGAGCCTCCTTCCCTGGGGCTGGCTTTCTCATAGCATGAGCTTGCATTTCCTACTTGAAAGGCTATTGTTCATCCCTACTCTGGAGACAGAAATGTCTCAAAAGTCTGAAAAGACATTTTGGAGCAATCAGAAAATAATTTTGTTTTCCACTCTAGCCAAAGGTGCAAGTGCCCAAATCCAACGGGCGAGAGGACTAAGGGAACAGGGTCACAGGATAACTAGACCGTGTGAAGGTACGTTTCCTCTCTCTCTCTCTTTCTCTCAAGTTCTAGTATGAATAAAAAAATAATTTATTTAATTATAGCTTTGTTTCTCATTTCACGAGGTTTTCTGTAAGTTTAATTGTATTTATTGTTTCCACCCTACCTATATTTTCCTATCCCCTATTTCCAAAGTAATATCTATGTTTATTGAGCATCCACAATTTTTAATGATTTCTTATTCACATTTTATTTTGTACATATCTAAAGCACACAGTATGGTTTTTCAAAGTATGCATGTGTGACAATCAAATCAAGGATATTACCACATACATTATTTCCATAGGAGAACTTTACACTCTTATGTCTACTAGTATTTCTTTCCTGAGTCCCTCTCACCTACCATCTGCTATCCATCCCTCTCCCCTACAGTTTCTGATATCTACACTTATCCTCCCTACTATTGTGTCTTTGAATCTTTCTATTTCTGTCATAGAGTGGAGACATTCAGTATATATTAAGTGGGGACATACAGTGTTTGTCTTTCATAGCCTGGCTTACTTTGCTTAGCAGTAAATCTTCTATATTTATCCACTTTTATAAATAACAGGGTCTGATTGTTCCTTATTGTGCCAATGTTTGGTGTCAATTGTGTCACTGAATCTGCAAATTAGCCCCATGAGGTACACAGTATCATCATCATCTTGTGTGACAATCAAATCAAGGATATTACCACATACATTATTTCCATAGGAGAACTTTACACTCTTATGTCTACTAGTATTTCTTTCCTGAGTCCCTCTCACCTACCATCTGCTATCCATCCCTCTCCCCTACAGTTTCTGATATCTACACTTATCCTCCCTACTATTGTGTCTTTGAATCTTTCTATTTCTGTCATAGAGTGGAGACATTCAGTATATATTAAGTGGGGACATACAGTGTTTGTCTTTCATAGCCTGGCTTACTTTGCTTAGCAGTAAATCTTCTATATTTATCCACTTTTATAAATAACAGGGTCTGATTGTTCCTTATTGTGCCAATGTTTGGTGTCAATTGTGTCACTGAATCTGCAAATTAGCCCCATGAGGTACACAGTATCATCATCATCTTCACTTCTAAATGAAGACACTGAGCTCTGAAGAAGATGTATGTCATCCAGTCAAGCATAAAGCTGGCATTCAAACCCAGAGCTCAAGAGCTTAATCATTTTTCTGTACCACTTCTCTACTTTACTCACTCAAAACCTTTAGGGACTTAGAGAAAGCTGCCATCAAGGGTAGTTTATGCTGGAATCAAAAATAGTGGATGCTGAAAACAGGGAACCTAGAATCAGGAACCAGTCCTATTCAGGTTTACTATGTGATTGTAGAAAAGTCACTAGCTCCTTTGATCTTTTGTACCCCATTAGGGTTCTTCGAATTTAACCCCACTGACCTGCCCATCTTTATCCTCTATTTTTCTATGCTTTCTCCTTACATTCCAAAAACACTCGATGATGCCAGGATAGGCAGAGATGTTCATTCAGGGGGACCAGAATCAGGTCAGAACTCCTTGCTGCAAAGAGACAAAACCTGGTGAATTTATTCATACTATCTCTGTACTGGACAAGATAGGAAGCTTATGTAGGGGAAGAGATCCATCTGAAACACATTTAGAAACAAAGAACAGGTGTTCATTATCTTTGGCAGGATCACAAGGATCCCAAAGAGACATGATAGAGTCAGGAGATAATCACTGCTTAAGAACAGTTTCTCTTTCCAGCATGCAGAGCAGGGCAGAATGACCAGTTTCCTCTGCAAGGGACTTAAAGATAAGCAATGATTAATAAGACAGAAGAAGCAAATCAACTCAAAATGGACCAAAGATTTCAATGTAGAGCCTCAAACTGTGAAACCACTGGTAGGAAAATTTACGGGAAACTCCTGAAGACATTGGAGTAAGCAAAGATTTCTTAAATAAGACCCCTAAAGCACAGGCAATAATCCCAAAAATAGACAAGTGGGATTACATCAAGCTAAAAAAAAAAACTTCTTCACAGCAAAGTAAACAATAATTAGAGTGAAAAAAACCCAGTCCTTAAAATGGTAGGAAATATTTGCACATTATTCTTCAGACAAGGGATTGATAACCAGGATATCAAGGAACTCAAGAAGCTCACCTATTAAAAAATGAAAAATCCAATTAAAAAATGGACAATGAACTGAATAAACAACTCTCCAAGGAAGACTTACAAATGACCAAAGGGCATATGAAAAAAAATGTTCAAAATCTCCTGTCATAAGAAAATGCAAATTAAAAACACAATAAGATACCATTTGAGGGGTACCAGCAGTTAGCGTAATGGCTATGTCACTGGACTCCCACATGGTCAACTGTGGTTCGCGTCCCGGACTTAGTGGCTTAAACTCACGCCGGGCGCGTGTGCGTGCGTGCCCAAGATCCCGAGAGGAAAATGGAGGAGAAGGGATTGCAGCATGGCCATCCCCCCCTGGGGGGTGATTTCTCGCTTTCTATCTCTCTGTCTCTCTCTGTCTGTCTGGCGAGCGCATGTGCCCTATAGCAAAAACCTCTCAAAAAAAAAAAAAAAGATACCATTTGACTCCAGTCATAAGGACTAGGATCAAAAACATAGAGAACCAAAAAAAAAAGAGAACCACAAGTGCTGGTGAGGCTGTGTGAAAAGGAACTCTCTTACCCTGTTGGTGGGAATGTAAATTAATATAACCTCCCTGGAAAACAATATGGAATATGGAGATTCCTCAAAAACCTACAAATAGGACTGCCATGTGACCCAGTAAGTACCACATTTTGGTATTTACCCAAAGAATATGAAAACATTGAGTAGAAATGACACTTGTACATCCATGTTTATTGCAGCATTATTCACAATTGCTAAGACACAGAATCAATCGAAGGTGTCCAAAAACTGATGACAGGGTCGAAAAACTATGGCACACATATGTTATGGAATATTGCTCAGTCACAAGAAACAATGAAACTGTTTGATTCATATGGGTAAATAGAGAGGACTTAGTGTTAAGTGAAGTGAGGCAGATTTTTGAAAGATATTAATTGTATATCCCCACATGTACTGAATGTCTGCACTCTATGGCAGAAATCGAAAGATCCAAAGATATGATAGAAGAGAGGGTAAGCATAGATACCAGAGACGTAAGGGAGAAGAGTGGATGGTAGAAGGTGGGTAGGACGGGCACGGTGAAAAAACATACTCTTCTTCCAGCCCTATAGCCCATCAGATCCTGGGCACTTGTGTGTGCAGTTGGCATGTTTTGGTCTGACTGGGCTGGAGATTTGAACCATGGTCATCCTGTGGGATCCAACTTCTCTTGAGCAGTGCATTACCACTGTACCACAGAGCTAGCCCTCCTTATGATTCTTTTTTTTTTTTTTTTGAGAGGTTTTTCACCATAGGGCGCATGCGCTCCGCCAGACAGACAGAGAGAGACATAGAGACAGAAAGCGAGAAATCACCCCCCAGGGGGGATGGTCACGCCGCAATCCCTTCTCCTCCATTCTCCTCTTGGGATCCTGGGCATGCACGCACATGTGCCCGGCGTGAGTTTTAAGCCACCGGGTCCGGGACGCGAACCGCGGTCGACTACGTGGGAGTCCAGCAACATAGCCATTATGCTAACTGCTGGTTCCCCCTCCTTATGATTCTTAATAGTTCTCAACAGATCTAAGCAGATGTTTGAGAAAGGAGTTCAGGTGAAAAGTGGTAGGAAAGGGATTGGCAGCCATGAAACAGAGCCATGGAGAACCCAAGTGAAGTCTATATTATACTTAGTCTTAGAGTCCATGTTAATAGATTATTAGGAAACTTAGTTTTCAACTTCTATCTTTTGCAACCCTCAGAACAAATCTTACAGAAACCTCCCTCACAACAGATGGAGCTTTAATGCTGAACTAATGGAGGTTACCAGTAACCTTGCTGAATCTTTACAGATGCCTGGCCATGGAGCTAGGGAAAGGAAAGATGCCACAAGCCTTCTTCCATCTGATGAACTGAGCTGAGAAGGTTTTTTATCAGCTCAGGCATTATGAAGCCACATCTCACTTCTCTTTTTTCTTTCTTTTATTTCCTTTCTTTCTTCTTCTTCTTTTTTTTTAATTCAAACCCTATATATATTTACAACATACAAAATGAGTTTCCCCAACATGAATGCACTATATATTAGTCCACTCAAAGATGTTACCACACACATTATCATCAACAAATAATCCATTTTTGTGTCTCTTGAATGTTTTGTTTCTTTTTCTCTCCTTGATTTCCTCACTCCCAACCCCCACACCTAGATTCTCATCCAAGGTCTCTGTGTTGTCTTGCCTGAATCCATTTTCTTTTATTAACTTATTTATTTTAAAATTTGTAAAATTTATTAAAATTTCATTTTTTAAGCAAAAATTACAGAACTTTTTTTTGGGGGGGAGAGGTTTTTTGCTATAGGGCACATGCACTCGCCAGAAAGACAGGGAGAGACAGAGAGACAGAAAGTGAGAAATCACCCCCTGGGGGGATGGCCATGTCACAATTCCTTCTCCTCCATTCTCCTCTCAGGATCTTGGGCATGCATACACACACAGGCACCCAGCATGAGTTTAAGCTACTGGGTCTGGGACTCGAACCACAGTTGACTACATGGGAGTCCAGAGACATAGCCATTATGCCAACTGCTGGTCCCCAGGACTTTTTTTCTTTTTCTTTTTTTTTTGGAGAGATTTTCACTGTAGGGCGCGTGCGTTCGCCAGACAGACAGAGAGAAACATAGAGACAGAAAGCGAGAAATCACCCCCCAGGGGGGATGGTCACGCCGCAATCCCTTCTCCTCCATTCTCCTCTCGGGATCTTGGGCACGCACGCACACGCGCCCGGCGTGAGTTTTAAGCCACCACGGGCACGCGCCCTATGGTGAAAAACCTCTCAAAAAAAAAAAAGAATCATAAGGAGGGCTAGCTCTGTGGTACAGTGGTAATGCACTGCTCAAGAGAAGTTGGATCCCACAGGATGACCATGGTTCAAATCTCCAGCCCAGTCAGACCAAAACATGCCAACTGCACACACAAGTGCCCAGGATCTGATGGGCTATAGGGCTGGAAGAAGAGTATGTGGTACTATCAGATTTGTGGAGGGCCTCTCTCTCTCTCACACACACACACATGCCTATACTCGTGTGTACATGTACATGCTTCATCATGAATAAAGGGAAAAAAAAGAATCATAGGGGTTTCATTTATTATTTACTTTTGTAGACATGGTCTCTCTGTTGAGCTCCTTCTCCCTCAGCCTCTCAGCTGAGCCTACAGGAACATGCCACTATGCCTGGCTGTTTTATATACGGAGTCTCACTTTTGTTGCCCAGGTCAACCCCAACCTCCAGAAGTTGCAGGAGAAACAGACACATACCACAATGCCCAGCCTCTAGATTGAATAAGAATTGAACCTGGGCCTCCCATGCGATCCCATTTTGCAAAATGCTTGTGTCTTAGCAATACACACCATCATGACTGGGCCAAGGAGGTTTAACTTTAAAACAAAATTGGAAGTGCATATGGAAGGGTAAAAAATTGGAGAATATTCTCCCTCCACAAAGCAAAATACTCTTGTTGGGACATACCTTTGTTTCCATTGGCTATTGCCAAGTAACAAACAAGCCATTCCAAAATGTAATGACTTAAAACAACTATGATTTCTTTTATTCACAAATATTAAGTTTGAGCAGGGCACAAAGGAAGTGACTCAGTCTCTAATCCACGCAACATTCCTATGGGTAGCTACATTACGGCTGAATCCTAACCCTCTTGCTGGTATGTTTATGCTATTTATCAGCTGCGACCTCAGCCAGGGCTATGGGCTTGGGGTCCTCGGCCTCTCCTCAGACAGGCCTCTCCACAACATGTTTGGGCACCTTACAGTAAGTGTAGCACAAGGCAGATGTGCGGGCATTTTTATGACCTAGCCTCAGAAGTCACATATCATCACTCTCGCTTCGTTCAGTTGGGCAAGACAGTTACAAAGACCCATGTGGGTTCACAGGGAGGGCAGGAGAGTAGCTACCGCAGCATGTGAGACAGAAGGCCCCACAGTAGTCACCTTCAGGAAATCAGTCTGCCACTATTTGCATAAATGGCTCTCCCATGATCTCCAGCTAGTTGCTTTAGGATTTCTAGTTACCTCCTTCACTCCCCTGATGACAGCCAACACCACAAAGGAGAAAATACAGGTAACCCAGGACATTCAATGTATAACGGTGCTGAACTTCCTGATGGTGTCGAGTCTCAGGAAATATCAAAGGATGTGACAGAGCCCCAGGCAGAATAAGATCAAAACCGTTTCTTCTGCTTTTTTTGTTTTGTGAGTTGCCATGGTAATGGGTAGGGTAGAATTGAGAGGCGAGACTGGAGACATTATCCTAATATTGGAGCTTACACAATGTGTCAAAGTTCGCCTACACGCACACCTGCCCAAAGCATGGCTAATTGCAGGGATTCAGGTGGGAGATCAAAAATAAATAAATAAATAAATAAATAAATAAATAAATAAAAATTCAGGCCTTGACAGTGCACAGCAGTAACACGATGCTCTGTGAGGCTGACCTAGAAGGGAGGATTTCAGGCTCACATCAGGCATCCTTTCTGAACTCACTGGGGGCACGCATGCCCTGTTCAGGGGCTGGCTGAAGCTGAGGGAGGCTCGTGGCATTGGGACCATGGCATTGAGTTGTCCAACTTTCTTCTCTCCCCCTCTCTCTCTTTCTCTTTCAAAAAAGAAATCAATCGGGAACCAGCAGTTAGCGTAATGGCTATGTTGCTGGACTCCCACGTAGTCGACTGTGGTTCGCATCCCGGACCCGGTGGCTTAAAACTCATGCCAGATGCGTGTGCGTGCGTGCCCAAGATCCCGAGAGGAGAATGGAGGAGAAGGGATTGCGGCGTGACCATCCCCCCTGGGGGGTGATTTCTCACTTTCTGTCTCTGTCTCTCTCTCTCTCTGTCTGTCTGGCGAGCGCACGTGCCCTATAGTGAAAAACCTCTCCAAAAAATAAATAAATAAATAAATAAAAAGAAATTAATCAACTTTTTAAGAATTAGTTAAGGGCCAGAAGGTTGCATGGTGGTTTAAAGCACTAGACTCCCATACAAACAACCACAGTCAGAGTCCTGGACCTGGCAGCTTGCTTTCTCTCTTTCTGTCTCTGGTGAGCACACATGCCCTATAGCAAATTAAATAATAATAATTAATTAATTAATTAATCTTTTTCAAAGTAAAATAAAAATTAGTTAAATCTATGTTATGGCTTTGATAATGGTTTGCCCCCTAAAAGTTCATGTTTTGGAATTTGGTCTTAGTGGTCCGAGATTCAAGATCCCTCCAGAGGTTCATGTACTGGGACTTGGCTGTTTTGCAAAGGTGTTAAGTGAAAATGTAATCCCTTCAGTGTGTCCCAGGGTGTGATGAACCATTAGGGTGTGAGAAAGTCATTAAGGCGGGGACTCCATGATGAGTGCTGGTGTGTATCCAAGGAGAGGACTTCCTGAGGCAGGAAGAGCTCAAGGTTTTCTTCTGCCATTTGGTGATGCCTTTGGACTTCCCAGCTACCAGAACTGTGAGTCAACAAACATCTATTTCTTGATGAATCACCCAGTTTCAATTTATCTGTGAGCAATGCAATAATGAACTAAGAGGATCTCCTAAGATTCTTCTGGCTGGGAGAGGTCCTCTTCTATTTTTTTTTTTTTTTTTTTTTGGTTTGGAGAGGTTTTTGCTATAGGGCGCGTGCGCTCGCCAGACAGACAGAGAGAGACAGAGAGACAGAAGAGGTTTATGCCTAGTCAGCCTTGTGTTTATGGATATGTATATATCAGCTGTGCTTGCTATTGAAAATATTTAGATTAATTAAGATCTTTAGTGAATCAATAAAATGTGGGGGGGGAAGGCATAGAAAGCAACCATGAATACCAGAGACAGTGTGGGAGGAGGAAGGGAGATGGCAGAGGGTGAGAGATAGGGAATCAAGGATGAGGGAAAAAAGGCAAAATATGCAGGAAACAAGAAATGAAAAATTATTTGTTGATAACACGTATGTTGATGTGCTTTATTGAGCCAATATATAGTGTATTCTGGATGGAAAATCTCATTTTGTATGTTATAATGATGTATAGTAAATGAATGTAAATAAATGAATTTACATTAAAAAAAGAAAAGAAAAGGAAAGCAAGAAATCACCACCCCAGGGGGGATGGCCACTCCACAATTTCTTCTCCTCCATTCTCCTCTCAGGATTTTGGACACACACACACAAACACAAATGCCCAGCATGAGTTTAAGCCACCAGGTCTGGGACTAGAACTGCGGTCGACTACATGGGAGTCCAGTGACATAGCCATTACACCAACTGCTGGTCCCCATCCTCTCTCTTCTTTGAGATGACTTGAGCCCCCAAGGAAACAGCTACCGACACAGGGGCTGCCCCTGGGAAGTCCTTCTGGTCCTCCTGATGAGGCCGTGTTCTGCCTCTCTGCTTCCATATAGCTAGCCTATCACTGCCTAGTCCCAGCCTTAATCAGTCTGTGCTCTGAGAGTCTATTCACTTGTCGGCTTCCCCAATGAGAGGGACAGAACCACTGGAGAAGGGCACTGTGCTTTGCTGCATCTTCGCAATCCCAGCCCAGAGCAATATGCTGGGCCTCATTGCAGGTGCTCAGCCAGAGCTGTGACTCTGAGTTGACCATCTCCTCTTCCTCCCCACAGCAAATGTGCTGACTCCTCAGTACTTTCCATTGTAGGAGGGAGTTGAAGGACAGAAACTGTCCTCGCCAAGGACACATGGCCAGAAGATGGCAATCCAGGAGTTTAACTGGGATGGTCTTAAGCAAATACCTCCTCACCTTCCTTCTCGTGATGTCTAAAGAGAATACGGAGCACCCTTCACTTCCATAACACTTATGAGGCCATTAAGTAATCTTCCGTTTTCCATTTCAGTAAAGTCAAAGGATCTCCTCAGTGAATGCTAACCCCGAGCCTGAGGTTAGGCTCCCTCAAGCAGAGCCTGAGCTGGGGAAGCACGAGGGAAGAAATCAGGATGGGACTGTGCAAGGAGGGGAGCAAGGGTATGACCTCGGGTCAAGTCTGCCTCCACATGATCCCAGAGGGGACTCTGGAGCATTAACCAAACTACAGGAATCTCCACAAGTTGACCTGAGAGTCCAACTTCTGTACCTAGGCTGACAGTCACTGACTGTGTGCAGCATGCACAGTTGAGAGAGTATGACACCCTGGGTGAGCTGGCTCTTGTCAGCCAGGGCAATTTCCTGGGGAAAATTCCCTTGGCAGCTGTTAGCAGCCACCAAGCACAGCAGCTTGGAGATGAATGCACCAGCTGAATTTGCTACACTCAACCTGCTCCCCACATCTGGGGGAAAGACCTAAACCAACAGCCTAAGATCAGCCCTTCCAAATGTTCTTTCTTCCCCCTCTGGGTTGTACTGCAGACATGCTGCTAAATGAGACTTCTCTTTCCATACGACCTCCTCGCCCGTGATCTGGGGCAGCTGAGGCTGGGTGCAGAAGGCCACGAGGGATCCAGTGCCTTAAATTCCGTGCCACCTGCTGGCCCCGGGAGGAGTAAGTTTTTCAAATCTACACAAAAAGTAAGATGAATGCATATTTTTTTAGAGCAAGAGAGAGATTTTTGCTATAGCACACATGCACTTGCCAGAGAGGCAGAGACAGAAAGACAAACAGTGAGAAATCATCCCACAGGGGGGGATGACCACACCACAATCCCTTCTCCTCCATTCTCCTCTCAAGAGTTCAGGCATGCATGCACACCCACCAAGCGAGAGTTTTAAGCTGCCAGGTCCAGGACTCAAAATGTAGTTGACTATGTGAGAGTCCAACGATGTAACCATCATGCCATCTGCTGGTCCCAGGATGGATACATTAATTACCTTGATTTAACCATTCCACAAGGTCCTCCAGTCCACTCCAGTCCTCACACTGTACCTCAAATACTTTTACAACTATTTGTCAATTGAAAAGAAAGCATGGTGTTTCTAGGGAAAAATTTTACAGATCAGTAGAAATAAAACGAGTAAGAGGGAAAGTCTATAAACAGAAGGTTGATCATTCAGACCAACATAGTTTTAGGGTAACTATTAATTCCCTGGAGGTCAATGAGAGAAAGGGAAAAAAAGGCACAGGGTGTGTCTTTCCAGATAACAGTGGTTTTCCCCAAAGTGTAGGACATGTACTAGCAATACACAAAATTCCTTAAGTTGAACAGTGTTATGAAACATTCGATCACATGGTGAAATACTCTCTTCCTATCTCTTCCTTTTCAACCCTTCCAATTAATGCCAAAAGTCTCTGCTGGCTGAGGGTTTGTCTTTAAGAACTCTCCGTAACCTAGGACCAGCAGGTGGCATAATGGTTATGCCACTGGACTTCCACACAACCAACCATGGCTTGAGTCCCGGACCTAGCAGCTTGAAATTCACATCGGGCACATGTGTGTGTGTTGCATGCCCAAAGTCCTGAGAGGAGAATGGAGGAGAAGGGATTGTGGCTTGGCCATCCCTCTTGTGGGGTGATTTCTCACTTTCTGTCCCTTTGTCTCTGTCTCTTTGGTGAGCCCATGTGCCCTACAGCAAAAATCTCTCTAAAAATAATAAATAAGTAAGAAATAACTCTCCCTAACCTTTCCCAAGCCCTTTGAATTTTGGGAGCCCTTGCCACGAGCTCACAACCTTCCTCGGCAAATGTATCCAAATAGAATCAAATACTACTGGTTCCTTTTCTGTTGTATTTATTTCCTTGTTGTCACATATAGACTTTTATTTTTCAAATGTCAAATCACTTTCAACCTTTTAATACTTATAAAATGGTTTTTAAAAAGTCTATCAGTTCTGTTTTTAATTAATTTTAATTGTTTGTCTATTTTTTACACAGTAATAGAAAAAGAAACTGTGTAGAACAAAACCCAAGAGCTGAAAAGTAAATTCTCCCATGCTTCTAAAAATCTTGTATTTATTTTTGCACTTAGTGTTTATTTCTTCTTTGTGATGTCGACTTTCCATTTATAGTAGTGATATAAAGTTTCCTGTTTAAAATATATTAATTTAATTTTAAAATGAGTTGGTTTTACATTAAGTGAAAAATAGAACATGGATACAGATACAGCAAAAATCACACAGGTGGTATGTGAATGACTCAAGTTTGGATAACACTAGGAAGCTTTGATTCTTTTTTTAATACTTGGCTTCCTGAGTTTTAACTCTTATAAATGTGAGCCAGGTTCCCTCCTAGGCTACAAAAACTGAAAGGCACTGGAGCTGAGCTGGAAGAGGTGCTGAAGGGAGGGTACAGCCTTCCAGAGTAGTTTGGATGTCTTCTCTCAGGCTCCCAGTAAGTTTTCTGCACCTTGGAGCCAGCAGCCAGCTTGTCACGGATCCTCCTCGCGATTAATAAGCCTGGAACAGATGGAAAGCTATTGTATAGATCAAGACGGGATATTTTAAAGGAGGCAGTTTAATGAGCAGTGGTTTGAATTGAGACCAATTTTAATGTCTTTTTTGTTTTCCACCAACCGTCATAGAAATTGCCACAAATGATGTCTTAATTCTGTTCCCTAGCAGGTCTCTGATATGGCAAAGGATGAATTTTAAATTGTTTGATCAGAATTAGCAGCATTAGTCACTGCAAATAGCCTTTTAATTTCCACAGAGCTGCCAAGGGGAGCAAAAATAGAATTGGCGAGGAGGGTTCCAATGGGCAGATGTGTTCTGGGTAGAGGAGGCCACGTGCCCTCACTGTGGAGAGGCAGCTCCAGATGCCCCAGTAGGCAGCAGCCCTAGAGTCTGAGGGTGAGTCCTTTGTTCCTCACTTATAGTGAGCCACAACTCCTGCAGTGCCTGCTCTAAGACCAAATGCCCCTCCTCCCACTCTGGCTGGGGCTGCCGAGGTTTCTCCAGATATCAGTTGAGAGCTCCCAACCAGAATGCTCTGCTCCTCCAGCAATGTAGGGCTGGCCTTTTCACCCTAAAACAGGCAATGACTCTTCTCCACTTGAAACACTCACAACTTCTCCTTACCCTTGGGCTGAAAATTAAATTCTTTGCCTTGGGCCACAGAGTCCACCCACCCATTTCATGCTGCCTCTGGCCTCCCTACTCCTTCTAGAACATCCCAAATTGTGGTTGCCAATCAGATTTTCTTTTGTTTTGAGAGAGATTTTTGCTATAGGACACATGCACTTGCCAGAGAGACAGAGACAGAGAGACAGAAAACTAGGAATTACCCCCCAGGGAGAATGGCTACCCCACAATCTCTTCTACTCCATTTTCCTTTCTTGGTGTTGGGAACACAAGCACTCATGCCTGGCATGAACTTTAAGCTGCTGGGTCTGGGACTCAAAGCAAAGTCAACTACATGGAAGTCCAGCAATGTAACCATTTCGCCATTTACTGGCCCCCAGATTTTTTTTTAATTGCCAGAGGGCATATGTACTCTCCAGAGAAAAACAAAGATACATGCCCAGCATGTTTGTTAAAATGTCAGGACTGGAATTCAAGCTGTGGTCAACCATGTGAGATATGGTTCCTTTAACCTCTAGGCTATGGAGGCTGGCCCACCAGAGAGATTTTCCACCATGGAATACCTCCCCAGGTTTACCGTGGCCAGCTCTTCCTCTCCCTACAGGTTCAGTTTAAATGCTACCACCTTGGAGAGTCCTCCTGGTCACCACATGTAGAATAGGGTTCCCTTCACTCCATATGCCATAATGCCTCCTCATTTTCTACATAGAACATGTCATTTCTAATGGTATCTGTGGAGAGCGGCCAATCTGAGTAAACATAGTGACTTTTAGAAGCATGCAGAAATGCAGTTCTGTGAGCTGTCATTTGCATAGTGATGAAAGCAATTTTCATGTGAATGCACTAGTTGCCTAAAACTGCAGAGCAGTATCTATCTAAGGAAGACACACGTGTTATTAAAATTCACCCCAAATTTTTTTCAAAACTACATAGTACCAGTTGTCTTCACATCTTCAGTCAATTAACATCCCAAAACAACTGACTTTACATTCCATTTCCTCTTCCCCTATGTTCTTTCCTTTATAAGAATAAACCTGGGGGGACCAGCAGTTAGTGTAATGGCTATGTCACTGGACTCCCACGTAGTCGACCGTGGTTTAAGTCCCGGACCCGGTGGCTTAAACTCACACCGGGCACGTGTGCGTGCGTGCCCAAGATCCTGAGAGGAGAATGG
>NW_006159657.1:323962-337180 GCF_000334495.1 Tupaia belangeri chinensis | reverse complement strand
TAGCAAAAACCTCTCAAAAAAAAAAAAAAAGAATAAACCTGGGACCAGTTCAGAGTCATGGCTATCTCCATCAGAGAAGTCAGGCCCAATCCTTGCTTTTCTATACTTGTTGTCTTTGTGTGTTTATTTTTATGTTTATTTCTAATCCACATTCCACCACCACCACCCCACTCAGAAAAACATTCTGGCAATGTGTTGCCCAATAATATTTGTCATTTCCAGTGATTTCTTCCACCACCCCCCCACACTCAGAAAAAACATTCTGGCAATGTGTCGCCCAATAATATTTGTCATTTCCAGTGATTTCTGATCATTTCTGTTTACTCCTTTACGTGATGGTTTGGCTGCTGTTCTATTTGTTGTCCCTTTCCTTCCTCTAGATTGTGAAGGCTCCAAGGACAGAGGCATGCCAAGCATGGCACCTAGAACAGCTTTGGGTAGAGAGAGTCCTCAGTAAATTACTGTGAAAGGAGCAAGTGAACAAACAGCCCCTTCTAGGAAGTTGCTTCTACCTCAGGTTGGGGCTCCTACTCATGCCTGGATATTTGTGTACATCCTCAAACTGGCCTCCCTACCTCCAGCCTCAACTGCCCACTGCAGATTCATCCCCCAGGCTGGCCTCCAGGGTTACTCTTCCTACATGCAAATATAACCTGTCACTTACTCCTTAACACCCTTTGGTGATGACCCATGGTGTTCAGGATAAGGACAAGCCCTTCAGCATGACAGACACTGAGTCCCTGTTCTACAACTTAGCACCGGTGAGAACCTGGGTGAGTTCCATGTCTCTGTCTGTTTGTTCATCTGTAAAATGAGGACGATAGTGGAATCTACATTACACAGCTATTGAGAGAATTAGGAGTTAGTGAATGTTCAGGGCTTGGACCAGTGTCTGAAATGATAAACACAATCAGTGCCAGCTGTAATGACTATCACTGTAGCAGCATTGTCATCATTTACGCCATGCAGAACAGAACCCATACACCCTGCAACTCAAAGCCCCCTGTGCAGTCCCAGGGCTTGGCCCCTGAGGCATGGTCTTTGACTTCAGCAATTCTCAACAGGGAGGGGATGGCTGACATTGTGTCCCAGGGAACCATTAGCAGTGTCACTTTCAGCTGTCACAACTTTGGGAGATGCTACTGCCATGTAATGGGTTGCGGTCAGGGGTGCTGCCAAACATCCTAGAGGCATAGGATGGCCTCTCACACAAAGAATGATCTGGCCTAAAGGCCGGTAGTGTCAAGACTGAGAAACAGCGATGTATGTCAAGACAGCCCTAACATTTTGTGATGATGGTGTGTATATTTTATGACTTTAGCTTATAAAATTAATACCATCCAGTTACTGAGAGAAAGGTACACAAACATCCCTCAGCCCTATTGATTCTACATCCAAAACACACCTTATGTCTTGACCTTGAATGTTCCTCTCCAGCTCCACTCCTGCCAACTGTCCCCAGTTACCACCATTTCCCTCCTGGACTTTGGGCCATGCTTCCCACCGACACTTGCCCTGCCCCAAGCCATGCAATCCTTAGCAGCCACGGTGGCCCTTTAAAAGCATAATTCCAATCACTACACTCCACCTGCTTAGAACCCTTCAGTGTTGTCCCTTCCTACTTGGGCTAAACTGTAAAATCCTTCATATGAGCAACAAGACACTGTGCGACTGTTTCTCATCTCCTTTTCCAGTCCCAGGGCCTTTGCACATGCTGTGTCGCTTTCTGTAAGATGAATTGCTTCTCATCCTTCAGGTTTCACTTTAAACCTTCTCTCAAGGGGACCAGAAGATGGTGTAGACATTACGTCGCTGGACTCCCAAATGGCTGACAATGGTTTCAGTCCCAGACCCAGTGACTTAAAAATCACACCCCCAGGAGGAGAATGGAGGAAATTATCCCCCAGGGGGTAATTTCTCACTTTCTCTCTCACTGTGCCTGGCTCTCTCTCTCTCTCTCTCTCTCTCTCTCTCTCTCTCTCTCTCTCCTCTCTCTCTCTCTGTCTCCCTAAGGCAAAAACCATATTCTCTCAAAAAAGAGACCTCCCTAACCAAACCCCTGAACTCCCACACAATGAATGTGATGTCCTAAAAAGCACTTATCACCTTCTATTATTTGTCTGTGTTTATTTACTTCTTTTTGTCCTTCTCCTGCACTAAACCATAAGCTACTTGACATAAAGCCTTGTCTCCCACCCCTGTATTCCTGATATATCGTCAGCTGTTTCGGGTAGCCTTCCCCACACCTTCTGAGATGGGTAGTCTCAGCTCTACTATAGCAAAGAATACTGGGGCTCAGAGAGGTTAAGGAAGTTACCCAGCACCCATGGTGCAGCACAATTCAAACTCAGGTCTCTTTGACTCCAAAACCCAAATCTTCCCCTTAGGGTCCTTTTAGAAAGTACAGGGCATTTCTGTGTCAGGTCAGACCATGCACCTTCCACCAGGAATGCACATCCACTTTGTGTGTATCTCTCCCTCTGGTCATTTACAAGGCCCAATGTTATTAAGTACCAGCTCTTTGAGGAAACTTCAGCCCCTGCCTCTGTGAGGAAGGGAGGCAGCTATTGGAAATGTCATCATTTTTTTTCCCTTTTCCAGAAAGAGCAGCCTCAGCAAAGCCTGGCTTTATTCAGTGGCAGCTGCTGACAGTTATAAACCACGGCACTTTCCAGCTCTCACCACGATAAATGGGAGCATCGGTCTTGGGCCCTGTCAGAGTCACCTGCCACCTCTAAAACCAGCTGGCTGGCAAGAACTGAGATGCTGTAATGTTCTGGGTCCCTGCCAGGCAGCCAGGGGCCTTCTGAAGGTACAGCCCCCTCCCCAGCCCCTAATAGAGCCCATCAGTCAGGAGGGCTCAGTCCCAGGCATTCCCAGGACCCCTCCCCTTCTGTCTTTGTGGTAATTTGCTGATTTCCACGCTTGTGGTCTGCTATCCACTCTGCAGTCCCCTCCACAGGGGTGCACTTTGTGATGCCTACTGCGAACCATGGACAGTATTTTCTGAGTGGATGAAATGAATGGTCCTGGAATCCCATCAGGGCACCCACAGTGGATATCTATTCAGATATACCCACCCTCCCACCCAGCTGACAGGTTGAGTGGGGATGTCACTCCATGAACACAGTTTTTCTGAGAGCAATGGCAAGATGCCAGGGAAGTGACACAGTTAGTAGATATGAGAATGCCCAGACTCAGATCCTAGCCTTAGTTCCTACATGCTGTGCAGCTCTGAGTAAGTCACTTGCCATCTCTGGGCCTGGAATTCAGCACTTGTAAAATGAGTGTGATAGACGGAACATGCTCTGCCCATAGATGTTCCTGTCTGAATCTCCAGAACCTGCATCTGTGTTAGCTTATGGAACTGAGGGAGGGTTTGCAGATGTGGTGAAGGAGCTGAAGAACGCAACATTATCATGAATTATCTGTGAGGACCAGTCAAACCACAGGGTTTGTACAGGGAAAGTGGGAGACAAGAGTCCCAAAACAACTGACTTTACATTCCATTTCCTCTTCCCCTATGTTCTTTCCTTTATAAGAATAAACCTGGGGGGACCAGCAGTTAGTGTAATGGCTATGTCACTGGACTCCCACGTAGTCGACCGTGGGTTAAGTCCCGGACCCGGTGGCTTAAACTCACACTGAGCATGTGTGCGTACATGCCCAAGATCCCGAGAGGAGAATGGAGAAGGGATTGTGACATGGCTATCCTCCTGATGGGGGGTGTTTTATCACTTTCTGTCTCTCTGTCTCTCTCTGTCTTTCTGGTGAATATACACACCCTATAGCAAAAACCTCTAATAAATAAATAAATAAATAAACAAACAAACAAATCTGCTTGCTGCACCAGAATGAGGCATGGACTCTTCACTGACCAGCCACCACTGGGGTCCTCTGTAGGTGAAATAAACTAGTTTCTTTGCCTGATAGACCTTTAGTTGACTTTTTTGGGATAGGTAAATTTTATACACAAACTTCCTCAGATTTGGGGTTGCCACCTAACACAATCTTTTTAAAGATAGTGGAAAGAGGGACCAGATAAAACAGTTTCTTTCACAATTTAACGATCATTTCTGTCAGTCCCAGCGAGTTCCAGCAAAGTGAGTCCTGGCAAAGTGGTACCCAACAATATCTGTCATTTCCAGTGATTTCTGATCATTTCTGTTTACTCCTTTACGTGATGGTTTGGCTGCTGTTCTATTTGTTGTCCCTTTCCTTCCTCTAGATTGTGAAGGCTCCAAGGACAGAGGCATGCCAAGCATGGCACCTAGAACAGCTTTGGGTAGAGAGAGTCCTCAGTAAATTACTGTGAAAGGAGCAAGTGAACAAACAGCCCCTTCTAGGAAGTTGCTTCTACCTCAGGTTGGGGCTCCTACTCATGCCTGGATATTTGTGTACATCCTCAAACTGGCCTCCCTACCTCCAGCCTCAACTGCCCACTGCAGATTCATCCCCCAGGCTGGCCTCCAGGGTTACTCTTCCTACATGCAAATATAACCTGTCACTTACTCCTTAACACCCTTTGGTGATGACCCATGGTGTTCAGGATAAGGACAAGCCCTTCAGCATGACAGACACTGAGTCCCTGTTCTACAACTTAGCACCGGTGAGAACCTGGGTGAGTTCCATGTCTCTGTCTGTTTGTTCATCTGTAAAATGAGGACGATAGTGGAATCTACATTACACAGCTATTGAGAGAATTAGGAGTTAGTGAATGTTCAGGGCTTGGACCAGTGTCTGAAATGATAAACACAATCAGTGCCAGCTGTAATGACTATCACTGTAGCAGCATTGTCATCATTTACGCCATGCAGAACAGAACCCATACACCCTGCAACTCAAAGCCCCCTGTGCAGTCCCAGGGCTTGGCCCCTGAGGCATGGTCTTTGACTTCAGCAATTCTCAACAGGGAGGGGATGGCTGACATTGTGTCCCAGGGAACCATTAGCAGTGTCACTTTCAGCTGTCACAACTTTGGGAGATGCTACTGCCATGTAATGGGTTGCGGTCAGGGGTGCTGCCAAACATCCTAGAGGCATAGGATGGCCTCTCACACAAAGAATGATCTGGCCTAAAGGCCGGTAGTGTCAAGACTGAGAAACAGCGATGTATGTCAAGACAGCCCTAACATTTTGTGATGATGGTGTGTATATTTTATGACTTTAGCTTATAAAATTAATACCATCCAGTTACTGAGAGAAAGGTACACAAACATCCCTCAGCCCTATTGATTCTACATCCAAAACACACCTTATGTCTTGACCTTGAATGTTCCTCTCCAGCTCCACTCCTGCCAACTGTCCCCAGTTACCACCATTTCCCTCCTGGACTTTGGGCCATGCTTCCCACCGACACTTGCCCTGCCCCAAGCCATGCAATCCTTAGCAGCCACGGTGGCCCTTTAAAAGCATAATTCCAATCACTACACTCCACCTGCTTAGAACCCTTCAGTGTTGTCCCTTCCTACTTGGGCTAAACTGTAAAATCCTTCATATGAGTAACAAGACACTGTGCGACTGTTTCTCATCTCCTTTTCCAGTCCCAGGGCCTTTGCACATGCTGTGTCGCTTTCTGTAAGATGAATTGCTTCTCATCCTTCAGGTTTCACTTTAAACCTTCTCTCAAGGGGACCAGAAGATGGTGTAGACATTACGTCGCTGGACTCCCAAATGGCTGACAATGGTTTCAGTCCCAGACCCAGTGACTTAAAAATCACACCCCCAGGAGGAGAATGGAGGAAATTATCCCCCAGGGGGTAATTTCTCACTTTCTCTCTCACTGTGCCTGGCTCTCTCTCTCTCTCTCTCTCTCTCTCTCTCTCTCTCTCTCTCTCCTCTCTCTCTCTCTGTCTCCCTAAGGCAAAAACCATATTCTCTCAAAAAAGAGACCTCCCTAACCAAACCCCTGAACTCCCACACAATGAATGTGATGTCCTAAAAAGCACTTATCACCTTCTATTATTTGTCTGTGTTTATTTACTTCTTTTTGTCCTTCTCCTGCACTAAACCATAAGCTACTTGACATAAAGCCTTGTCTCCCGCCCCTGTATTCCTGATATATCGTCAGCTGTTTCGGGTAGCCTTCCCCACACCTTCTGAGATGGGTAGTCTCAGCTCTACTATAGCAAAGAATACTGGGGCTCAGAGAGGTTAAGGAAGTTACCCAGCACCCATGGTGCAGCACAATTCAAACTCAGGTCTCTTTGACTCCAAAACCCAAATCTTCCCCTTAGGGTCCTTTTAGAAAGTACAGGGCATTTCTGTGTCAGGTCAGACCATGCACCTTCCACCAGGAATGCACATCCACTTTGTGTGTATCTCTCCCTCTGGTCATTTACAAGGCCCAATGTTATTAAGTACCAGCTCTTTGAGGAAACTTCAGCCCCTGCCTCTGTGAGGAAGGGAGGCAGCTATTGGAAATGTCATCATTTTTTTTCCCTTTTCCAGAAAGAGCAGCCTCAGCAAAGCCTGGCTTTATTCAGTGGCAGCTGCTGACAGTTATAAACCACGGCACTTTCCAGCTCTCACCACGATAAATGGGAGCATCGGTCTTGGGCCCTGTCAGAGTCACCTGCCACCTCTAAAACCAGCTGGCTGGCAAGAACTGAGATGCTGTAATGTTCTGGGTCCCTGCCAGGCAGCCAGGGGCCTTCTGAAGGTACAGCCCCCTCCCCAGCCCCTAATAGAGCCCATCAGTCAGGAGGGCTCAGTCCCGGGCATTCCCAGGACCCCTCCCCTTCTGTCTTTGTGGTAATTTGCTGATTTCCACGCTTGTGGTCTGCTATCCACTCTGCAGTCCCCTCCACAGGGGTGCACTTTGTGATGCCTACTGCGAACCATGGACAGTATTTTCTGAGTGGATGAAATGAATGGTCCTGGAATCCCATCAGGGCACCCACAGTGGATATCTATTCAGATATACCCACCCTCCCACCCAGCTGACAGGTTGAGTGGGGATGTCACTCCATGAACACAGTTTTTCTGAGAGCAATGGCAAGATGCCAGGGAAGTGACACAGTTAGTAGATATGAGAATGCCCAGACTCAGATCCTAGCCTTAGTTCCTACATGCTGTGCAGCTCTGAGTAAGTCACTTGCCATCTCTGGGCCTGGAATTCAGCACTTGTAAAATGAGTGTGATAGACGGAACATGCTCTGCCCATAGATGTTCCTGTCTGAATCTCCAGAACCTGCATCTGTGTTAGCTTATGGAACTGAGGGAGGGTTTGCAGATGTGGTGAAGGAGCTGAAGAACGCAACATTATCATGAATTATCTGTGAGGACCAGTCAAACCACAGGGTTTGTACAGGGAAAGTGGGAGACAAGAGAGATTGAGAAGGAATGTGAGGATGGAAGCAGGGGGTCAGGGTTGGAGGAAGATCTGAGAATGCTGCACTGCTGGCCTTGAAGATGGAAGAGGGGCCGTGAGCCAGGGAACACAGGCAGCCTCCAGCAGTTGGGAAAGGGGGACTGGGAAGTGGTTGTGGTCTCCAGCAGTTGTAAAAGGGGGACTGGAAGGAGGAACAGCAGCAAAACACTGTGCTCTGTGAGGCTGACCCATGTGGAAGGGTCCAGATTTGCTTCCAGAGTCTTCTGAGTATGCTGGGCATGCCTTTCCTCATTGTTGGTGACTTTCTTGACCTTTCTTGGCCTCGTCTTCACCCTCTGTAAGGGGAAATAATCACACCTCCCACAAAGAGTCTCTGTGAGGCCAGGAAGTCATAACACAGGGGAGCACTCTGCACAAGTGGTACCACTACTATGACTTTCACCAACAACAGTAAAGCTTGCATCTGTGAATCAATGAAACCAGCTATCCTAGAAGGTAGTGAGTTTCCTGTCACTAGAAGGGGCAAAACTGCATTCTCAATATTCTTCTTTTTGCAATCTGTGCATTGGATGGCAGGGGTCCCAAATGATGTAAAATATCAGCAGAACAAGTAGAGAAGGGCTAATATCTTTGAATCCTGATTCCAACCCTTCACTTTGCAGAGGGGTTAGATTGAGGCCCAGAGAGAGGAAGGGGAGCCCTTCCCGAGCTCCCTGCCCCCACCAGCTTTCTGATCTGTGAACAGCCTTTGTTCCTTGTGCACCTCCCCCGCATCTGCACCCAGAGCCAACTGTCTCCTATTAATATTAATGTGGTGGAAAATTAAACCAGGCTCGTAATGCCAATTTCCAGTCCATAACCTCGGGGCTGTGCCAGGGCCTCCTCTACCACCAGGTGCCACCAGCTTTGAACTTATTACAAAGTCTCAAGCCAGAGAGAAAGGTAATATCTGACTGATGATGAGCAAGGAAGACCACCAGGAGGAAGACATGGATCGCACAGGGGAAAGCTCACAAACCACGGCCAAGACCATGATGCTCTCTCTTGACAGAGTCCTCTGCCCTAGGCTTTCCCTCCTTTATAGTTAGGAAGATGCTGCCAACATCATCATCACTATCACCATGTCACCGTCACCATCATCACCATCACTGCCATCATCAACTATCACCATCATCATCACCAACAACGACATCACCAGGTCACTGTCACCATTATCACCATCACTGTCATCAGCATCACCATCATCACCATCACTGTCACCATCATCACCATTGCCATCATCACTATCACCATCACCAACAACAACATCACCAGGTCACTGTCATCATCATCACCATCACCGTCATCATCATCACCATCATCACCATCACCATCATCACCATCACTGTCACCATCATCACCATTGCCATCATCACTATCACCATCACCAACAACAACATCACCAGGTCACTGTCATCATCATCACCATCACCGTCATCAACATCAACCATCATCATCATCACCATTGCCATCATCACCATTGCCATCATCACTATCACCATCACCAACAACAACATCACCAGGTCACTGTCATCATCATCACCATCACCGTCATCATCATCATCAACACTATCACCATCACCACCATCATCACCAACATCACCATCATCATGACCATGTTACTATCACCATTATCATCACCCTTATTAACCATCATCATCATCAACAGTACCATCACCATGTCACCATCATCATTACCATCACCATGTCATCATCACCAGGGGTCCCCAACCCTCAGGGCTCTGGATGAGTGCCAGTGCATAATCCACCAGGACCTGGACTGTGCAGTGCACAGTGGATGGTGGATGAGTACACAAGGTTCTGTCAGTGTCTGCAGCTGCTCCCCATCACTGGGACTGCTGCCTGGGCTCTGCCTCCTGTGAGATCAGCAGCTCTATTGGATTCTCACAGAAGCTCGACCTTATTGTGGCACTGTTTCATTGTATATTGCAATGTGGTAGTTGTGGAAATGGGGTGCATGTGGACATGATGTGCATGGGCTCTCCTGGGACCAACCTCCCACACTCATGGAGGGGTTATATTTCACAAGGCCAATCCTAGGAGGTGCTAGAAGGGTTGGAGACCCCTGATCAATGCCATGTCATCTTCACTATGTCACCATCACCATATCAGCACCATCACCATTATTACCATATTGTCATTACTATCACCATCATCACCAACTTGGTCACCATGTCATCATCACCATCATCATCACTATGTCACCATCATCACTATGTCATCATCATCATCATCACCATCACTATCATCACCATCTTGGTCACCTTCATCATCACAGTCATCATCATTATCATCATGCCAGCCTCTCCCTTCAGGTATTCACTGTCCAGTGAGAAGATCTCTGGGACAGAGAACAGAGGCAAGGTCCATAGCTCTGTGGCCACCTATGAGGAGTTAGGTGCACAGGGAAAAGAGGTAGAGTTGACCTGGAAGGGGCACAGGGAACATCTTTGGGTGAAAGGCCAATGACCTGCACCAGCACATACCAAGGGTAATGATTGGCCATTGTCTTTTGGGACTGTGGGATGAGCACTGTGCTAGGAGTCTGGAGTCCAGAACGCAATCCTGGTATAGCTCCAGCATATGCGCTTACAGCAGGGTTGCTCAGCCTCCGCACATTGGCGTGTCAGCTGTGTGTCCTTTGTAGTGGGCTGTCCTGTGTGCTGTATGGTGTTGAGCAGTGTCCCCAGCTCAGCACAGTAGAGGCCAGGAGCTCTTTGCACTTCCACATAACAAACAGAATTTCTCCTGATACTGCCCAAGGCCACCTCAGGAGCAAAATCACTCCTGGTCAACAGTCACAGCCTTAGAACCACTTCAACTTGTGGTCTCATTTCTCCATCTGAGAAGTGACATAGAGAACTCATGTCCTCCCATCAGTCTGCTGGGTTGGAACTGCGGCCCCACCAGTTGCTAGTCTGTGTCCTTCATCTCTCTGCACCTCAGCCCCTTCTGCATGGTGGAGACGGTAATCATGACTACTCAGAGTCTTGTAAGAACTGGATAAATAATGCATAGACAATGCCTAGCACTGAGCCTGCACACAGAAAGGGGCCCACGAGTGTAGACGAGAGTTCTCATTATCACTATCCCACTCCCAGAGTCCACATCTAAGTAGAAGCACTGATGGTTCCCATGCAGGTCCTCATTTCCCACACAGGTCCCTCCCGTTTCTCTGCTGTTCAGCCAAACCTTGGTGGGATGGAAAAGTTTCCCAAAGAACCACACAGAATGGACAGATCCTCTGGGATTCACCCCTGAACACCTGCAAAGAAAGCCCCCACGTCTCATTTCTAAGCTCACTGACTGCAGCTCTGAAAGAGTTAATACTGCAGTGTTTCCAGCCTTGGCTCTAGTGCTGGAAAAAAAAAAAAGATGCTGCAAAGAATTTGAGGGTTTTAATATTCTCTGTCTGTTCATTACTATCGTTATGGTGCATTTGGCCAGCGTATTGTGCTTTTTAATCAGACTGGACAGTTACCCCGGCTGAGGCAGCAAAGGACTGTCACTTCAGATAGGAAAGAGAAAGAGGTATTTCAGGGGTGTGTGAACAGGTTCAAGCTCATCTCACTGTATATGTTAAATATGTCGTTTGTATACACCAATTACACCTCAATAAAGCTGTTTTTAGAAGAGAGACAGACACAGAAAGAGAAAGAATGCACTCACTCTGAGAAGACTAAATCAATATTCATAGGCAAAAAAAGAAAAAGGAAAAAATAATGTTTCTTACTTGTAGGTCTCAGGGAAGTAGCTCTTGGTCCCTGACAAGAGTGGATGGGCATAGAAGAAAGAAAGTGGCCTTGAACACGGGGAAAAAATTGGGCTCTAATTAAGTGACCCTGGCTTCTTTTCTTCTTTTCTTTTTCTTCTTCTTCTCCTTCTCCTCCTCCACTTCCTCCTCCTTCTTCTCCTTCTTCCTTCTCCTCCTCCTTCTTCTCCTTCTCCTCCTCCTCTTCCTTCTCCTCCTTCTCCTTCTTCCTTCTCCTCCTCCTCCTTCTCCTTCTCCTCCTCCTCTTCCTTCTCCTCCTTCTTCTCCTTCTTTTTTCTCCTCCTCCTTCTTCCTTCTCCTAGTCCTCTTTTTCTTTTTTCTTTTTTAGATTTTTTTTAATTGCCAGAGGGTGTGTTTGCTCACAGAAGACAGACAGACGGAGAGAGAGAGAGAAAATATCTGCAATGGGCCATAGTCACACCACAACCTTTTCCTCTCTACTCCTCCATCTCGTCAGGACTGAGTACACATGCACATGTGCCCAGTCAGTTTTTACAGCTGCCAGGGCCTGGATTCAGACCACCACCAGCCATGTGGGACCCAGTTCCCTAGGTGTGGCACTTAACTGTTGCACTGCAGCAAGCTTCTTCTTCTACCCAAGATTCAGCGTCTTCACCTGCAAAACAGAAATAGCAGCCCCTTCCTCTTGGTGATGTTGTAAGGTCTGACATGAATATAAACATTTTGTACCATTTCTTAGGGGGATATAATTCCCCAGCAGCCCCTCCCCACTCCCCAGGAAAAGTGTTGACAAACGATATTAGGAAGTACGGGAGCAAACAAACAGAGGTGAATAGGGCGCTGGCTGGCAAGAAAGCGGCTTCTGAGCTAGATGCCACCATGGGCATGATACCCCCCATGCCAGCCAGCCTCCCTCTGCCTCCAGTAGAGCCTTGGGACGAACTGAATCTGTGACAAAGGACTCCTCTCTGTGAGCCCAGCCTGATAACCACATCCGGCTGAAAGGAGGAGCCCAGGCCCAGGGTCTGGGCATGTGAAGGAGCTCTGGGCACAGAAGCAGGAATCCTGGGGGCGACTCATGACTCTAGTACAAATGGCTCCTGCAACCGCTTCCTTTTTCTTGACTCCCTTTTCAGAGAAGTTCTAACACTCGGCAATACCACCTCACTGGGCCATGGTTTTCTCCTCCTTTGAGTGAAACATGAAATATGACACCGCCTATATCAGAGATGTTTTGGGGCTCCAGGGAGTAACTCGTGCACCATCATTGTCTTTGTTAACTGCTAAGTGCGGTGCGGGAAGGGCTCCTCAGTGCCTCCTTATCCACCACTCCGCTTTTCCTGGTGATCCTCAGATCTTCACATCTTCACAATTCCAGCAGCTCTATTCAACACCACAAATTCAGCTGCCTTGTATGCACAGTGTCTCGGACCCACAGATGCTTCAGAAACCATCTGCCCACTCTTGGCATTTGTTTTATTTTCGGGCCATATCCTGAGCCCATTTGTATGAATTAGGTCTCTCTGACACATGGAATATTCATCAACTAGCCACCTGAAAATGGCACGGAGGACTTGGCCACGATGCCATCATGTGGCTCCCAGCAGATGCCCAGGATATATTGAATTAACTGGGTCCACGACTCAAACCGTGGTCAACTACATGAGAGTCCAGCGACATAGCCATTATACCAACTGCTGGTCCCGGTTTTGTTTTTGGTTTTTTTGTTTGTTTGTTTGTTTGTTTGTTTAAGGCATGAGACCAGCAGATGGTGTCATGGTTACATCACTGGACGGACTGCGATTTAAGTCCCAAACCCAGTAGCTTAAAACTCATGCCAGATGGGACCAGCAGTTAGCATAATGGCTATGTTGCTGGACTCCCACGTACTCAACCGCGGTTCACGTCCCGGACCCGGTGGCTTAAAACTCACGCTGGGCGCGTGTGCATGCGCGCCCAAGATCCCGAGAGAAAAATGGAGGAGAAGGGATTGTGGTGTGGCCATCCCCCCTGGGGGGTGATTTCTCGCTTTCTGTCTCTCTGTCTCTCTCTCTCTGTCTGGCGAGCACATGTGCCCTATAGCAAAAACCTCT
>NW_006159657.1:302388-323950 GCF_000334495.1 Tupaia belangeri chinensis | reverse complement strand
AACTCACGCCAGGTGTGTGTGCATGTGTGCCCAAAATTCCAAGAGAATGGAGGAGAAGGGACTGTGATGTGGCCATCCCCCCGGGGGATGATTTCTCATTTCCTGTCTCTCTTTCTCTGTGTCTCTGGTGTGTGCATGTGCCCTATAGCAAAATCCTGTCTCTAAAACAAAATGCCAAAGTAGTTTCAAGAATTCATACTCTTGAAACTAAGGAAAACAAATGACTCTCTGACTACAACTAGAATGGTGAAATTAAGGAGATAACAGAAGCAAAACCTACAAAATAAATATTTATATACATACACACATGTGCACATACATACCCAAAGCATGCAGAAGGACACTCTGGGAAAAAAAGCAATCCTTGAGCTTATTGAGTCACTGTTTGAGGGGTTGAAGTCCCAGACCCAGCACTCAGCAGCCTAGTGACCTTTATCAAATAGCCTCCCTACCTGGCTAGGCCAGGGAGCAGTGGAGAGGCATACCACCACACCTTCCCAAGGAGGAAAGCATGGCAATTTTGAAGAGATTGAGCTGGCAACAAACGAGGAAGCACTACACATAACAAAACAAGTCACATTTGGAGAACCAGCAGTTAGCGTAATGGCTATGTCACTGGACTCCCATGTAGTCGACCATGGTTCGCGTCCCGGACCTGGTGGCTTAAAACTCACACCGGGCGCGTGTGCGTGCGTGCCCAGGGTCCCGAGAGGAGAATGGAGGAGAAGGGATTGTGGCGTGACCATCCCCCCTGGGGGGTGATTTCTCACTTTCTGTCTCTCTGTCTCTCTCTGTCTGTCTGGCAAGCGCATGCGCCCTATAGCATAAACCTCTCCAAAAAAAAAAGTCACATTTTCATTTGCTACGCTAACTACAAAATTTACATTGTCCGTCAACAAGATAGACTAAAAAATTAAAAATATAAAACTAAACATTTTTTTCAAGTTTTTTTGCCATAGGATACATGCACTTGCCATAGAGAGACAGTGAGAGAGAAAATGAGAAATCTCTCCCCAGAGGGGATGGCCACACCCCAATTGCTTCACCTTCTGCGATTCTGGGCACACACACACACGTGCACCCAATATGATTTTTTTTTTAGTTGTTATTGGATTTTTTTTATTTTTATTATCATCATAATCTTCTTTATATTACATTGGATTACATATAACTTTACAGTGTATTACATTGTTTTTTCAAAAGGGAATGCCATGTATGTCAGTCAGTACAGAGACATTAATTTCCCCACTTCAACATTCAATATCTTTTCTATGTTTTCCAGTCACCAGGTCTGGGACCTGAACCATGGTCGGCCATGTGACAGTCTAGCACCTTAACCATCACGCCATCTGCTGGCCCCGAAACTGAGCGTTTTGACCCTACTCAGCCAGTGGTGATTCTTTGGCTATTATCTGCCCACTCGCCTCTGAATCTGCTTCTGCATGCTTCTGACAAACCAGGTTTCCATTTTCATGAGTCAAAATGCATACCTTTTACTCCCCGTCAGTTTTGTTTGATATTTTGGCTGTGATCAATGGTTTCCTTCTTGAAAGTGGTTATTTTAAAATGCTGACGTCTGCCTCTCCTTTGGATTCTGTCTATGGTCTTTGCCTACTTCTCTCTCTCATCTGCTCCTTCATCTTTCCGTAGTCCCTCTAGTCATTACCGCTTCCTTGACCTGACACCGAGTTCCTGGGAAAGTTGGGTGGGAGTTATCAAGGTAGGAACCATCGCCTCCGGACACTGAAGCCTGTTTCAGGACCAAGGCCAGAGCCCAGGCACTCCTGCCTCCATCCACAGTTTATTAATGCTGCCACTATGTCCACACTCCTTAACACCTACTCAGGGTCCTTGTTAGGATTAGCCTCCTCTGCTTACCCTTCCTACGCTCATCTGATGGAGAATTGAGCCTCTCCCGCTCTACCATCTTTCCAGAAAGCAAACTCTCATCCCAAAGTTCCCAGTCGCCCTCTGGCTTCCTGGTGTTGATGGAGAAGAGAAGGCAGCCCCAACCCTATGAACTCGGCCCAATCAGGAAGGCTTTTCTCTTTGATGTCCCTGCCTGCACCTCCTTTTCCTGCTTTGGGCACAAAGAGTCCCCTCTGCAAAGAGACTTACAGCAGCTTCATAGTAGGAGGACACGCCTCTTCCCTCCAATGCTGATACAGCTCTGGTGGCATCCTCCTTCTCTGATGCTTCCGTCCACAGCCTCCATCATCCACCCCTTTCCATTGTGAAAGCTGTCAGAATAAAAATGGAATTATTTACCTCACCTTGTGCTAAACCCTGTCTAAAAGGAGCTGGAGAAGGCCAGGGAGGGTGTGTTTTCTCACTCTGGTATACTATATATGAGGGCTGTCAGAAGGACTCTGCCAGAACCACAGGCTGTACAAAAACCACTGCAGCCTTATACAAGAACTACTTCTGCCAGGACACCTGCCCGTACAGTACGGCCCAACCTTGGACAGACACCACTCTTGTTAGTAATCCTGGTGGCATAGGATAACTATTCCAAAGTTACTTCTGTAATCTCTACTCATCTTTCTTTCTTCCTTTCTCTTTCTTTCTTTTTCGATTTTTGCCATAGGGTATGTGTGATCACCAGAAAGAGACAGAGAGAGGAAAAGTGATAAATCACCCCCTGGGGGAGTGGCCACACCACAGTCCCTTCTCCTCCATTTTCTCCTGGGATTTTGAGTATACACATGCATGCACACAATGTGATTTTCTTTTTCTTTTTCTTTTTCTTTTTCTTTTTCTTTTTCTTTCTTTCTTTTTTTTTTTTTTTTTTTTTTTTTTTTGAGAGGTTTTTGCTATAGGGCTGTGCGCTAGCCAGAAAAACAAAGAGACAGAGAGACAGAAAGTGAGAAATCACCCCCTAGGAGGGATGGCCATGGCTCAATCCCTTCTCCTCCATTCTCCTCTTGGGATTTTGGACATGTATGTATGCACCTGGCGTGAGTTTAAGCCACCGGGTCCAGGACTCAAACAGCGGTCGACTACATGGGAATCCAGCGACATAGAGATTGTACCAACTGCTGGTCCCTCCCAATGTGATTTTCAAGCTGCCAGGTCCAGGACTTGAACTGTGGTCAGCCATGTGAGAATTCAGAGCCCTAACCACCACACCACCTGCCCTCATTTTCCTTTGAGGAAATACCTAACTTCCCTTACCTCCTTGAATATAGTTGTAGTTTACTATAAGAAGTATATTTCACATTGAATGTCTATTCACGGGTAAATACAATTTTTCTTCTAGTCTGTAACTTAGAGGGTGACACCCTCCTACTATAGGATGACCCCAAAGCTGGGCACACTAACTAGACCTTTTCTGGAATTGTCCCAGTCTAAAAGCCTAGCCCCTTTCTAGGTCTTTCTCACAAGAAAGGAAACCTAAAATGAAGAGGCCAAGTGTCCAGTGAGATTTTGGCACAGGGAGTTCTACATGAAAATACCAACGGTTGAATTGTGTCCTCCCCAAAAAGATATGTTCGAGTTTTGTCCACAGTATCACAGAATGTGACCTTTTTTGGAAACTGAGTCTTTGCAGGTACAATTAGTTAAGATTAGGTCTTAGTGGAGTAGGACAGGCCCTTAATCCAATCCCCTCATAAGAAGAGAAAGATGCAGAGACACACAGGGAGGTCCATGTGACAATGGAGACAGAGATTGCACCACCAATGGCAGCCACCAATGCTAGGAAATGGCAAAGATGGATTCTTCCTTAGGTTTTTAGAGGGAGGGTGGCTCTGACGACACCTTGATTTTAGATTCCCAGCCTCCAGAATTGTGAGAGAATACATTTTGTTGTTTCAAGCTACTCCATTTGTGACCATTTGTAATGACAGTCACAGGGAACATCTCACAGCCCAATAAGTCAGACAGACATTGCACCACCCTGTACATCATAATTCTCATTCACGTAGCCTTTCTGCACCTCCCTCCTCGCCTCTCCATGTGCTATGCTCTCCGCTTGGGAAGTTTGCTTCTCATTTAATCCACTCAACAAAAATATATTTTTTAAGGCACAGCTCAGTTGTCATGTCTTCCAGGAAGCTCTCTCTGAGTTCCCATGCTCCCCACTTCAATCATTGCTCTTCTATATTTCACTGCCAGGACACTTGTCCCAAAGTAGAGCAATTGTCCATTCCCAAGTCTGCTGCCCCCCACCCCCCACCCAAGCTCTGAGCTCACCGAAGTCAGAGAATTCACTCATATCAACAGCCCCAATACCTGCAAAGGCCTGGCACAGAACTAATTAGAACCAGGATCCCACTCCATCCTTAATTAAATGGCTCTGTCTTAGTGCTTCTGTAACACTTTCTTCCTCTTGTAAAGGAGAGATCAGAAGCAAACATGACAAAATGTTAACATCTGTTAACTACAGAGGGTAGATACATGTGTGTCATATTATTTCTTGCACTTTTCTGAAGGTTTGAAATATTTCAGAATGGAAATGTTCTTGACCTTAAAAACAGAGTATAGCAGGCTATCTCAGGGCAGCACGAGTCCACAGCAGTACAACTCCTGCCAAAAGAGGCATTTCTAGATCAAAGTACATGCCTTTGAATGCATGTATGGAATTCAACCCATTCAAGTGTTCCTGGGGAGTGGTATTTCTGGAGTACCTGCAACACACACCTTGATGACGTTATTCCTGTTTTCGTTGTGACCACAATCCCAGGAGTTATGTGATTGCTCCTTCTTTTTAGAAGAGGAAACTGAGGCTCCTTACCCAGTCACACAGTGAATACATTTCGGACCTGGGATTGAAACTGAATTTGATACTAATTGAAACTTAGTAACAAAAGCGGAGGCTAGACTGTGGCACATGGTAAAATCCAATGCTCTGCAAGGCTGACCCACAGGAGAAGGTTCCAGAACAGTTTATGGGTTGTGTCCTTCACCTATGGGATCTGATGCTATCTCCAGGTAGACAATGTAATCATTGAATTAAATTATAGGATTCTCAGCTCACATCCACAAGAATTAGGGAATGGAGTTGCGGTAGGCGGGAGGGGGAACCCATACATTTGGTCACAGGGGTGTTCCATGTTGAGTACAGTGAGTTGCAGTTTATTTTTTCCTATACTGCGGTGGGGTGGAGGGAGGTTCTGTGATTTATATAGACCTGGGCAAGTTTTCCCTTTAGATACATTTGGAGTTTTGGGGACTGGCAGGGGGCATGGTGGCTAAGGCACTGGACTCTCACATGGCCAACAGAGGTTCTAATACTGACCTGGTAGCTTTCTTTCTCACTTTCACTTTCTCTCTCTGGTGAGCACAAGTTCCCTGTAGTTAATTTAAATAATAATAATGAAAAATAATGACTAGCAGTTGGCATAATGGCTATGTTGCTGGACTCCCATGGAGTTGACTGCAGGTCAAGTCCCGGACCTGGTGGCTTAAACTCACACCAGGTGCATGTGCATGCATGCCCAAGATCCTGAGAGGGGATTGCGGCGTGGCCATCCCCCCTGGGGGGTGATTTCTCGCTTTCTGTCTCTCTGTTTCTCTCTGTCTTTCTGGCGAATGCACACATCCTATAGCAAAAACCTCTCCAATAATAGTAATAATAAATAAGCAAATAATTATTTTTAAAATATTTTTAAAAAAGTTAGAGTTCCTTTTGCTTTCACTGAGGAAAGTGACTTGACTTCATAAAGAAAAGAATATTACCAAAATTGGGACGAGTAGGTGGCATAATGGTTACATTGCTGGACTCCCACATAGTAGACTATGGTTTGTGTCCTAAACCTGGCAGCTTGAAACATGCCAGGCACATCCAGCATGTGTATGCATGTCCAAGATCCCAGGAGGAGAATGGAGCAGAAGGGATTGAGCATGGCCATCCCCAGGAAGTGATTTCTCTCTTTCTGTCTCTCTGTCTTTCTCTCTCTCTCTCTGTTTCTCTGACAAGTGCGCATGCCCTATAGCAAAATCTATAAAAGAAGAAGAAGAAAAGAATATTTCCAAAATTACTTCAAACCAGCTTTGTCTTTGTCTTTTCCAGGTTACTTCTAGGCCGACAAGAGGTTGAACTGTTAGAGAAAGAGCCCATGACACAGGGGAATCAATGTGCGTCAGAAGAAAACCTCCTTGCAGTTTGAATGGCGGTGTCGAAGGAGTAGCTGGTGGCCTCTCGCGATGTTTCTGACTGGCCCTTGTCCTGCCTTGCTCGTGTGAGCTGCAGCAGAATTCCAAATGGCCGGGGTAAGGCTGTGAAGGACGCCGGAAAGGCCCAGACAAAGGCGGTTTTCTGCTCGCAGAGAGCCGGCTTGCCGTTCCTGGTGGGCTGTATTCACCGACACCTGAAATCTAGGACAACCAGCCTAGACGTGGGGGCGGCTGCTGCTGTGTACAGCGCTGCGATCCTGGGGTGCCTCACCGCAGAGGTACTCGAACTTAATGTTACTCCTCGCCACTTGCAACTTGCTATTCGTGGGGATGAGGAACTGGTCTCCCTCATCAAGGCTCCAACTGCTGGTGGTGGGTTATTCCACACATCCACAAATCTCTGGTTGGGAAGAAAGGACCACAGAAGACTGTCTAAAGGATGTCTGGATTCCTTACTATCTCAGGACTCTAAGTGCTCTACCAGCTGTCCAGTGTTGGCGATTCCAGGGGACTGTGTCTCTGTGGAAAACACAACTTTGCCTTTTTGTAATTCTATTTGAGCAGGTTGGAAGTTTAATTAGCTTTCCAACCAACCAAATTTCTGCATTCGAGTCTTAACCGTACTTAAGTGTTACTGTGGCTTCAAAGAAGCTATTGATTTCAAAGTAGTGGGTTTTGATTAAGTTGACTGTTTTTAAAAAACTGTTTGGAATTTAATTGTGATGCAGAAGTTATAGTAACAAACGTTTGGTTTTGTACAGACATTATATCCACTCTGGTGGATAAGCTCAATAAAGGTCATATCCCAAACTGGAAAAAAAAAAACAAACAACCTCCTTCAAAGTGAGCTGAGTGACTGGGACAAAAGCGTTGGAGACTTTTTTAGCTATGTTGAACCGTTGTCTTTATTGCACCCTCACCTCTCACCCATTCAAATACCTACGTGTCTCTCTTGTACTCCACAACCATGAGGAGCCTGAGAGGACCAAAGGTCTCGCTTCCGACTCACAGATACTATGCACTGGAGTACTTACCGTCTGTAGGAAAATGCCCCGAGCATCATGCCCCAACTAGTAATGACAGCAGCCGAAGTTTAGGGAGGGTTTGCTTTGTGCTGGGGAGAGCGCTAACGCAACCACGATAATCAGGCACAAAGTAAGGTCGTTTGCACCAGATTGGTTATGGCATAAGAGGCAAGAAGGAGCGGCATCCCAAATATGTTAATATTTTGTGGAGTTATAAAAGAACTCGTTGAGCCAATAGATGGCATGGTGGTTAAGACACTGGATCCCACATGACCAATTCCATGGTTTGGATCCCTGACCAAGAGGCTTGGAAAAAAACACTCAGTGCATGTGCCCAAAATCCTGAGAGGAGGATGAAGGAGAAAGGATTGCACATGGCTATCCCTCCAGAGGTGATTTCTCACTCTTCCTCTCTATCTCTCTCCAGTGAGCACATGTGCCCTATGCCAAACATTTAAAAACTTTTTTTAATTAAAAAAATAATAAAATTGTAAAAAGAATTTGCTAAAGGGATGTCTTGGCAGAAGAAGAAAAGAAGGGGAAGTCAAAGATGACCTCTAGGTTCGAGACATATGCAACTTCATGGGCAGCATCTTTTGCAGGTACAAGGATGACATGTGGACATATGGAACAGACAAAATGAGGAATTCAAATTCCTGTGTGGCCATGTTAAGTCGGAGTTGCTGATTACATTGGCATGGAGTAAACAGTTGTATTTGTAAGTTTCATGTTGTAGGTAAAATTTGGGAGCCATGGGTACCTAGACGACATGTAAGACAAGACCTGGATGAGGCATGAAGGACAATGCCGGATGAGTGGGTACCGGGTCCCGTGTGAGGCAACAGTCAGAGCAGGTCCAGGAGGAGGAGCCAGCAAAGAGAGATGGCCAACGCGGAAGGCAGAAACCAAGTGCAGTGTCTTGGAAGCCTAGAGAAAAGACTGCTTCCAGGAGGAACGATGAACAACAGCCTCAAATGCTGCCGCTGTCCTGGGAGGATCAGGACAGAAGATCAGCCCTGCCTCCAGCAAGGTGGAGGTTCACTTCGGGAAAAGCCAAAGCCTTACTGGGGTGGGTGGAAAAGATGAGGAGGTAGATACAGCAGATAAGCATTTCTTTTGAGATGGGAACTATCATGTTCACTGGAAATGGATGTGGAATTGAGAGAAATTGGGGTGGGGCTAGGATCTAGTATGTCCTTGTAGATGGGCTGTGTTAAGGCATGATGCCAACAAAAATAGACTGGAGAGGAAGACAGACCAATGCTGTAGGAGAAAGGGTAACTGCAGAAACAAACACCTGGCAATGATAAGAAAGGAGTTAAGCAGAGGGGCTGACCTTAGAGAGGAGTACAGGCACATCACTCATTGTGATAGAAGGCAGAGAAGATGGGGGCAGATCACTGGTTGGTAGAAGAGGAGGTAGCTCTTATCTAAGATCATCTTCTCTATGAAATATGCAGTAATGCCATCTGCTGGTGGGGTGGAGGAGGGCTATGAACAGTATCGGAAGTTGAAGAAGTGAAGATGTGACAATTCAAGAGAAAGTAGTGAGAGACATGCTAAGTAGTCTTCTTTTTTATTTTTTAAGATGTTTTTGCCTTAGGGCACATGAACTCACCCGGAAAAAGAGAGAGACAGAGACAGTGAGAGGGAAAATGAGAAATCACCTCCGGGGGGGTGGGGGGGATGACCACACCATAATCCCTTCTTTTCCATTCTCCTCCTGGGATCTTGGGCATGCACACACAAGCACCCAGTGTGATTTTCAAGTCACCGGGTCAGGAACTAGGGCCCTAGAGGAGGGAAGAAGGGGTACAAGGCCTGCAAATACCCCATCAGTCGGTCGTGTGGGAGTCCAGCAACATAACCACTACACCATCTGTTGGCCCTCATACTAAATAGTCTTGAGAGCTCATGTTAGGCTTGTGAGACCCAAGTTAGTCAGACCATGGAGGAAAGTGAGAATGTGAACATGGTGATAAAGAATCAAAAAATTAGTTGAAGTTGGGGGGGGGGTGGAAAAAATGGGAAGACTAGAAGATGGTGGCCACAGACTGAAGTGTATTGATGACGGTGAAGTCTAGGGTTCACCTGTGGAAATCAGTGACTGAGGCAGGCTATAGAAAAAGATTTGAAGCTAAGAAGCTCAAAGAATTGAGTGTAAGACACATAAGGGTCTTCTGAAGCTATTGTATTTTAATGCCATTTCCCGAGTCCCACTCTACAGATTCCAATTTAATTGGTCTCGGGTGGGGCTCTGGGTGACTCAGTAGCAGGATTGAGTCTCTGATCTAAATGGACATTAAAGTCACCAAGAATAGCAGCAGGGATGACAGTGAGACAGGTAAAGTCATTAGAGAATGAGGAATGACCAGGAAGTCTACAGGTGACAGCAGCAAGAGTGCTGGGAGGTGGCAGCAGTCAGTGACAAAAGCTTTAAAGGAGCTGAGGCTTGTGAGGAGGGAGAGAATAAAAGCCTGGGAGGAGAATGGGGTGAATGCAGGTCTGTACCCCTTCTTCCCTCCTCTAGTACCCAGCAACATGGGACGTGGGGAAAAAACTGGATTTAGTTGAGAAGCTAAGCAGGAAGCTAGGGGACCAGATGTCGGTTATGGCAATAAAGCACAGTTCTCTCTGAGACAACCCCACATGGGAAGGTTCCCAGTTCAAGTCTGGACACCTCCCTAGTATGCAGGGCCCACATGTGCCCCTGATCCAGGATTTCCTAAAGGGTGTCAGTGGGCTGTGGTGTCGGGGCCCTGTCGAGGGTACTGTCTCTTTTCCTCTCTCTCTCTCTCTCAGGAAATAAATAAACATTCTTTTACAAAACAGGAAGCTGGGTTATTGAGATCAGCCTAATTTCAAGGAGAGAAGATAGGTAGGACGGACAATCAGAGAGTAGTCTAAGGATAGTGAGTGGGGGTAAAGGATAAAGACTGAGTTCTGGGGCCAGCAGGTGGCGTAGTGGTTAAGGCACTGGACTTCCACATGGCCAACCATGGTTTGAATCCCAGACCCAGCAGCTTGGAAATCACACTGGACACGTGTGTGTCTGTGAGTGCCCAGAGTCCCAGGAGGAGAATGGAGGAGAAGGCATGGCCATCCCTCCTTGGGGGAATGATTGCCTACTTTTCCTCTCTCTGTCTCTCAGTAAGTGCATGTGCCCTCTGGAAAAAAACTTAAAAAAAAATTAAAAAAAAAAAAAGACTGAGTTCTGATAGCAGGGGAGGTGACTATAGATACCAGAGACAGGGCAGGAGGGGTGGGTAGTGAGGGTTGGAGGGAGAGGATCAGGAAAACAAAAACATTTAACAGACACATGAATGAAAAGTTATCTGTTGATGATAATGTATATGGTAATATCTTTGACTTGACTGATATGCACGGCATTCATGCTGGGAAAACCATTTTGTGCTCTGTAAAGATGTACAGTGATTAGATGTAAAAAAAAAAAAATTAAATAATTAAAAAAGATACAAGACAGAGTTCCTGAGGACATAGAGGATGGATTGGAGCTGGGGTCAGATCAGGAGAGGTACAGACCAGGGGAGAAGGGTGACTTAGATGTAAGATGTACATCCTGATGTTTGGATATAGGGTGTAGATGTAGGAAAAGGTCACCACAACTAAGCTGATCAACATAAATGCTACCTCTCATAGCCGTGTGTGTGTGTGTGTGTGTGTGTGTGTGTGTGTGTGTGGTGACCTCCCCTCTCAGCCCACACCAAGTAACATGGCATTGTTCTGTATCACCACCCTGTGCCTTCAGCTTGGGTTCTGATGGTGCCTGCATGGAGACAGGAGGCAGGATGAGGCTGGCCACAAACATCACCGTCTTTAGCAAAGACTGAAAGGGTGGTTGCTTTCAGCCAGCTCTGGAAGTGTGGCAGCTGGGAGCATTTGGCAACAGCTGAAGACCTTGGGAAGCAAGTCCTGCCCTTCTTGCTGGGGACAGGTCTGGGCCACAAGATCCTCCAGCCACTAGGGGCCTTGGGGCAGGTAAAGGGACTGATCCACTGAGCTGTGGCCTTGCACTGGAGGACACCCACTGAGGCAACTCGGCAGACCGTGAGCAGCCCGGGCACCAATTGCACCCCAGGTACTGTGCTCATGAGCACATGATCCTGCTCTAGAGGGCCCCGGTCTACTGGGAACAGCCGCACGTCAGCAATTACGTTTCGGCCAGATCAGAACTACGGTAGAGGGGTATTGGGGAACTCCCCCGACCAGGGTAAAGGGAGTGGAAGACGGTCCAGGCTGAATCCTCGCGTCCCCTCAAAGTGCACACCTCAGAGCCCTAACCTCCAGTGTGACCGTCACCTCCATTACCTCCAGGAGGTAAATGAGATTTAGATGGGGTCATGGGGGTGGGTCCTCATGGTGGAGTTGGTGTCATTAAAACAAGAAGAGATGCCAGAGCTTCTCTCTCTCTCTCTCCCTCTCTCTCCTCTCTCTCCCTCTCCTCTCTCTCTCTCTCTCTCTCCCCTCTCTGCCCTGTAGGACACAGAGAGGAGGTGTCCATCCACAAGCCAGGAAGAGGGCCCTCGCCAGACCCAGCGTGCTGGCGCTCTGCTCTCAAACTTTGAGACTACCAGAGGGCTTGCACCACCAGCGGGCTATGAGAGTCCCAGTTGCTCCAAGTGTTTGCCAGTATTTGGCGTTAGGCTTTAATTCTAGTCATTCTGGTGGGAGTCTAGTGGTCCTTCTTCGCTTTTGACTGGCTAGTGCCTGTCTTTCACGTGTCAGCTCAGACGTGATGGCCCCCAGAAGCTCTTCTGTCTGTCAGTTTGGGCTGCTATGACACTACCACAGGCTGCATGGCTCAAACAGGAGCTTGTGTTCTCACAGCCGTGGTGGCCCTCTGGTAGTCTGTTTATAAGTTTCTTACAAAGTTAAACACACACACCCTATCACCCAGCAATGCCACTCCTGGGTTTACGCCCTACCAATGCATCTGCATGCAAAGTACTCACACTTAACACCTACTGCATGTGTATCGTGCCTCAATGTGCCTCAATGTAGGTTTTTAAAGAAAGAGGAGAGGATGACATAGAGAGCATATCCAGGGCAAAATGGTCATTTAAAATCTAGGGGGTAAGAAAGTCTAGTACATTCTCAAATCTATAAAGAGTTTCCCATTGCTGATGCTTACAAGTGAATATGAGTGAAGAATGCAGAGAAAGCTGGGAGCAAGCCCTGTCATCACAAACCCAAACTTTATATACATCTGCAGTTTCCTTTTTTTTTTTAAAGAATTATTTTATTTAACTTTATTTATTTATGTATTTATTTTAATTTAACCGTAGAGGGACAGAGTGAGAGGAAGAAAGAAGGAAAGTGAGAAAGCAAGTTGCTAGGTACAGGACTCGAACCATTGTCAGCCACGTGGGAGTCCAGTGCTCCTAACCACCACAACACTTGCCGGCCCCCCTCTGTAGCTTCTTACCAAGAAATTCCAACAGGCAAGTTTCTCACATCTGAGAGAGCTGCCAGCTAGGAGGAGTCCAAGGCAATCTCTGGGAGGCTTCATCCATCAACGTGCACAAGGAAACCATGACAGATTATTTAGGGTCAGTGTCACAGAGAGAAAGATGCTGGGCCTGTGACAGTGGATGGATGGGGAAGGTAGAGAGGAGGACGCTCTTGTGCGTTTATCCAGGGAAGGTGCCCACCCTGCAGCAGAGACGAAGGGAGGTCAGGCCCAGAGAGAAGATGATCCTGTGTGGAAAGGTGCAGGGAGCTCAGTGAGAAAGCCGATGGTTGTCTGTCTCGTCCCGTTACTCCAGGGCCCTTTTACGGGGCACATAAAAATCCAAGCAGCATCTCCTCGATGGCAGCTCTTTCTGCTCAGTCTGGCCCGTCTCTGCATAACTTCCAAGTGGCAGAGCTGCATTTTTAATTAACAAGCCGTGTCTCTACCCTGCTGTACGTTTATTTAACTGCTCAGCACACCAGCCAGGTGTCTTCAGGGAAGGGGGAGAATTTTAAGAGGGCAGGAAGGGGGGGTGAGGGGGAGCTGTTAAAGGGTGTCAAATGAGCAGGTGCAGGCTTGTTAGTCACCGTGAATGCATAAATCTTTTAAATTAATTTCACTGATGGTTCATTTTTCATTAATGTTTTCCTGGCCATAAAAAAGTAACACTCTATTCCCCTGCACCCCAGGGGACAAAGACATTCCTGGAGAGAAAACTAGACTCAAATTCTACACATACATTCATTCTCAAGAAAGGACCCCAGCTCATTCCAGTGAGGGACAGGACCCCTGGGAAGGGGGGCTGCTGAAGGGTCAAAGAAGACCTGGACCAGAAGCAGAGATGCAGGTGCGAGTCTCCATCAGATCACCGGCTGGGCAGGAGCCGAGAGCAATTCATTGGCCTGTATGGTCCTTGGTCCTCCCTGCCGGGGAAAGAAACAATACATCACAAGTCTGCTGTGAATGTGAAATAAACCAAAGGCAAGCGGAAGTGCTTAGTAAATTAAGTGCTGAACTCATGCATATTACTTAAGGTTTATTTGATTTGCACAGATAATAAAAACTTACTCTGGCTACAGTTGAAGTGATCTTTTGAAAAGAAAGACAGAAAATGTCATTGGAAGAACTCAAGGTCAGCAGAGGAGTTGGAGTAATCTACATTCATTGACTCATTCTTTCTTTCTTTGATTTATTCATCCAGTAGTTACGAACTCCTGCCACATGCCAGGAATTTTAGGTAAAAAGAATGAGACGAATCAAATTTCTGCCCACGCTGAATGTATAGTCAGGTGAAGATTTTAGAGAGTAAATGGGTCATTATAAGCTTTCTTAGGGTGATAGTGGGGTGAGCATTGATGGGTAATGAGAGCACAGAGAGAGGCAATGTATCAGTCAGCTACTGCTGTGCAACAAATGATCCCACAATGCAGAGGCACACAGTCACAAGTGCTTATGATCATACTCAGCTGAGGCTGGTCTGCTTCAAGCTGCGGGCTGCAAGGTTTTCAGGAGCTGAGGTGGCTCTGACACACATGTCTTTTTTTTTTTTTTTTTGAGAGGTTTTTTGCTATAGGGCACGTGTGCTCCCCAGAGAGACAGAGCGCGAGACAGAGAGGCAGAAAGAGAGAAATCACCCCCCAGGGGGGATGGTCATGCCGCAATCACTTCTCCTCATTCGCCTCTTGGGATCTTGGGCACGCATACACACGCGCCTGGCGTGAGTTTTAAGCCGCCGGGTCTGGGACACGAACTGCGGTCGACTACATGGGAATCCAGCGACATAGCCATTATGCTAACTGCTGGTTCCTGACACACATGTCTTTCATTCCTTCAGGCCCAGCAGCTATCCAGAACATGTTTTCATGGTCCTGGTGGAAGTGCAAGAGAGTAAGCCCATTTCAAGCCTTCACATGAATCAAGTCAGTGAACACCCCATTAGTCAATGCAAGACTCATAGCCAAATTCAGCACCAGTAGTGTGGGGAAATATATTCCACCCACAGTGGAAGAGAGAAGAAAGTAAATCCTTGATGATGAATAATTCCAATCATCACAGTTATCAAACTCAGAGGTGGGAGGTCAGGGTTTTCCTAGGGGCTTGCTATTCAGAGTATAGAGCAGAGACCTGCAGCTTCTGTAGAGTCTTGGGCCCCGTTGCAGACCTGCTGGGTCAGCATCAATTGGATCATCAGGAAAGTCATGATGCATTTTTGCATAGAAAAATATGTCATGACTTTCTCAGTGACCTAATTCGTGTTTGTAAGATTCCTCCATTGATTCATAGGCACATTTAGAGTCTGAGAAACACTGTTCCAGGACCAGCAGATGGCATAATAGTTATGTTGTTGTACTCCCATGTAGTCGACTGTGGTTTGACTCCCAGACCCGGCAGCTTAAAACACACTGGGTACATGTGCATACATGCCCAAAATCCCGAGAAGAGAATGGAGGAGAAAGGATTGTGACAAAGCCATCCTTCCTAGAAGGTGATTTCTCGCTTTCTGTCTCTCTTTCTCTCTCTGTCTCTCTGGCAAGTGTATGTGCCCTACAGCTAAGATCTTAACAGAAAAAGAGAGAGAAAAAAAAAAAAATACTGTTCCAGAGGAGATCACACCTGAGGAGGGTCTTGAAGCCTAAGTAAAAGAGGCAGACAAAGAAAGGTGACCAGGGCGTTCAAGGGGAAGACAGCAAGTGTGAAGCCTTAGAGACACATACGGGAAGTTGCAAGACCATAGGAGTTGCTGGGCAGGGAGAGGCTGGAGGTGATGGTGGAGAAGTAGGCACTACTTTAGTTATCGTTGGGACCTCTGGCCATGCTTGCTGGTTGCACTGCTTTTTCATTTTAGCCCTCTACCCACTATGCACCATAAATGCCACTCTACTCTTCCTACCGCATTGCCCCCACCTCTTGCAGCATCATCTCTGTCACCCTCTCCTGATACATCAACCTTTCATAATATTTCTCAAACCAGGTCTTTCTCCACATAGGGCCCACCTGCATCAGTATCATGAGTGTTTCCTACAATTTCAGAACCCAAGGTCACACCCAGCATTACCGAGGCCAACTCTCCTGGGTAGGGCTCTGGAGCCTGCACGTTCAACAGGCTCTGGGATAGAGGGGGGGGTGGTGGTCGTCATGAGTGGAATTTTTTTTTTTGGAGAGGTTTTTGCTATAGGGTGCGTGCGCTCGCCAGACAGACAGAGAGAGACAGAGAGAGATAGAAAGCGAGAAATCACCCCCCAGAGGGGATGGCCACGCCGCAATCCCTTCTCCTCCATTCTCCTCATGGGATCTTGGGCACACATGCACACGCGCCCGGCGTGAGTTTAAGCCACTGGGTCTGGGACTCGAACTGCAGTCGACTACATGGGAGTCCAGCGACATAGCCATTATGCTAACTGCTGGTCCCCAATGAGTGGAATTTTTGATGCAGTGTATTTCTGGTGGTGCCAGCTTGATTCTCCCATCTCTTCTTTCCCTTCTTAGCTCCTGGCCTTGAGGGGCCTAGTGATCCTTTCTGGATCCTCCACAGTTGCTGACCAGGTTGGGGTATTTTCATGAACTACACTCCTGTGTTCCAAGTAGACTCTTTGTTCTGGGTTCTTGGTCACCTCATTCATGGAGCTTTTCAAGTCTTGTGGCTTGCACAAGCCCCTCCTTTTCTGATGCGTCACTGGATTAAATTCCAAGCCAACCCCTACCATCTCCTGGCATGACTACCTACATCTTCAGGGAAATCCTGAAAATCCCACATGAAAGTTGGGAGGGTTAATTGTGTGTCGACTTGACAGAGCCTCTGGATGCCCAGCTATTTGGTCAAATACTATTCTGGATGTGTGTGTCAGGGTGTTTTGTATAGGACTAACATAAGCAAGTAGACTGAGTACAGCAGATCACTCTCCCTACTGTGGATGGGGCTCATGCAATCGGCTGAAGTCCGGAACAGAACAAAAAGACTGACTTTCCCATGACTAAAGGGAACTTCTCCTGCCTGGCTGCTAGACTGGGGACATTGGCCTTTTCTGACCTTCAGACTCAAATTAAAACATGAGCTATTCCTAAGGCTCGTGCCTGCTGGCTCTCCAACCGAACGCTGGCTCTCCACTGTCTCTCCATCTTGTCCACTTTCACCCTGCAGATCACGGACCTCAGTCTCCATAATCCTATGAGCCAGTTCCTTACACACCTGCTTCTCAACTTACACTGGAGTGTCAGCCTGATAAACCCATCACAAGTGGAAATATCAAAATGCACATAATGGTACATGACTCAACTAACAATGCTTTGATTTGTGCTCTTGCAATTTTACAATGGTGCAAAAATTATATACATTCAGTAGAAATGGCAACCCCATTATAAGTCATAAGGTGTTCCTCAACTTATGATGGGGTTACATCTTGAAAAAATAGCAGTAAAGTAAAAAAAAAAAAACTGTAAATGAAACCATTGTAAGTCAAGGACCATCTCTTTTCTCTACATATCTGATGAACACTAATACGAAGGTATTTCATACCACTGATCACAAAATAACTGGAGAATAAATTAATCAATAATCCCGAGATGTATTTTCTAACACCGAAACAATTGCCATTTGACCATTTTCTTTTTTAATTATATGCAATATCTTCAAAGAGCTCATGGAAAATACATATTAAGAAAAAAAGCTGTGTATGGATTTCAAAATTTGTCTGCACTAAAATAAACTCATATTTCAATTCCATTTCCCATGAACTTTCTGAGGTCTCCTCACCCATTCATCCAATGGTCTTTAGTTCCCTTTCCTAACTTTTAGAGATGTTACCAAAATTACAATGCTCGAGATCCTTAATAAATAAATAAAAACTTAATTAGATAGTTATGTCTTCCTCCGGTCATGGTGCTGGCAAGATGTGGGTTGTCAGGATCTTTGAGATAAAAGACATCTGTCTTTGCAGAACTCCCTTTAGACCTACTGTCCTTCAAAGCAGGAAGTAGGCAATCTCTGAAGCGATGTTCTCTACTCAAAGACTTGTTCTTTCCACTCCTAAGCATGCCCAAATTTGGCCCTTTTCTGAAGACCCTAGCCATGTATTCTATTGTATGTACACACATAAGCAAGCAAACACACACACATACACACACACACACACACACACACACACACAACCTCGGGAGAACTAGCTCAATTAGCTAAATGCAGCACAGTATGGGGGAAGCCCAGAAACAGCCCTCTCCATCAAAGTGACCTCCTTACCAACATCATTTTCCCTAGGAGAGATTGAAATGAGAGAGAACAAGTCCAGAGTCGTCCATCATAAAGTATAAGATTATGTCATGGCAGGGCTGGCAGGTGGCATGGTAGTTATAGAGCTGGACTCACTTAGAGTTGACCACAGTTCAATTCCTGGACCTGCTGGCTTCTTTTTTCACTCTCTGTGGAAGGCCACATATTAGATCTTGCACATAAACAACTGTTCGTCCATTTTGTCCCCGCACCCTCACAGGGCTGTCTGCTTCTATAAACCTGCTTGCTCTTCCCATGAGAAAATAGCTCCTGCTAGCCATACAGAAAACCATATCCGGGACAACATCTTGTACCTGCTATGTCTTTGCTAACTAGCCCGAGACCCTTTTGTTTAGCAATGGAACTCTTGCGTGGAAATGCCACTCCCCTCAGAAATAATTAACCTGCTTGATTCAGCATCTGTAACTGCTTGCATAGAAACCCCTGGTAACTGACCCCTATAAAAAGACTACTCCAACTTTGGACGGGTCTACAGTTCTGACTCTCGGCCCCCGAACCTCAGGCTGTAGCCGCTGGCCAGCTGAAAAAGACTCCCTTTAACCTTACTCCAGCTTGGGAGGCCGTTCCTTCGGTGCCATTCTACATTTCTCTCTCTTTCTCTCTGTCTCCCTCTGGTCAAACTTTAAAAAATAATAATAAACAATTCTTAAAAATAATAAAAAGATTATGTTGTGTGTGGCGGTCAAGATACTGGACTCCCACATGGCCAACCGCAGTTCAAGCTCCTGACCCAGCCACTTGAAAATCATGCGAGGTGCGTGTGTGTGTGAGTACCCAAAATCCTGAGAGGAGAGTGGAAGAGAAGGAATTGTGCCATGGCCTTCTCCTTGGGGGGTGATGTCTCACTTTCCCTCTGTCTGTCTCTCTCTCCGTGAGGGCACATATCCTACAGCAAAAACCTAAAAAAAAATCTTGTTGCATTTCACAACTTCAGGGAAAAGTTTAAGCAGCAGGTGACTTGAGAGGATTGGAAGAGGCACTTCTGCAGATTAAATGGAATAAAAAAAAATTTCTTGATCTAAATGATAATTATGTAAGAGTTTGACCAGTCTTCCATTTATAATCACCTATTATTGATGTACAAAAACTTGGCTAATTCCAGAACTGCCAGGGAAGAAGAAAATGTGTTGTTATCTATCAGAAATGTTGAATTCTAAAATACACAAAAGAAATGCAGTTTGTTTTCACTTTCACGTGCGTGCGCTGAAAATAAACAACAAAGTACTGCCAAGGAAGAGCCCGTTCAGACCCGCTCGCTCCGTAATAACCTAGTTACATGTCACTGATCTGTCCCACTTCACCACCTCGGAGTACAAAATGAGGTCACAGTCCTTTTTAATATTCAAATTCAGTTACTCTGGGAGCATAAATTGGTTCAACCTTTTTGGAGGGCGATTTGATAGTATCTTTCCAAATTTATTTGAAATATGCTTACCTTTTAAATCAAAAAGTCTGCTTCTAAGAATCTGTCATTATTGCACAAATACATAAATATCCAAATGTAAAAGATGTTTTGTGCAGCATGGAAAAGCTGAGAAAGGAATGGGACAAGCTGGCTGCCGATGAACAAGGCCCTGGTTAAGAAGAAGGAGGCGGGTTCAAGCCCAGCTGCAGTAGCACACCCTGCTAAGATGCTGTGCTCAGCCCCTGCGACCACATGGGAGCTCCGGGTTCAACACTCAGCATAACCAGAAGTCTAGACACAGTGACGTGCCCCTGTCACCCCAGTCACTCAGGGAGGCTGAGGCAGGAGGATCGAGACACAGCCAGACCCTGTCTAAAAATAAAAAATAAGGAAGTAAAAAGAATGCAGTGGGTATAGCTATATTTGCTTCAGAAGTCCTCCGAGGCCATCGTGTAGTATTAAGAGAAGTCACCAAACCACATAGACAGCACAAGGACATTTATGTTTAAAAATATGCCACCTATTTATAACTGCAGCCACGGACATGTCCGCATCTCCACTGACATACATCTCTATCAGGATATCTGGGTCTGTTGGTCTAGGTCTTTACTTATTTATTTATTTAAAGAATTCTTTTATTTCACTTTATTTATGTATTTACATTTTTTTTTTCTTTTTAATTTGACCAGAGAGGGACAGAGTGCGAGATGGAAAGAGAGAAAGCAAGCTGCCCGTTCCAGAGCTCAAACCACAGTCAGTCATGTAGGAGTCCAGTGCCCTTAACTACCACCCACTTGCTGGCCCCTATTTATTTATTTTTGAGATTTTTGTCATAGGGTATGTGTGCTTGCAGAAGAGACAGGGAGAGACAGAGACAGAAAGCGAGAAATCACACCTCCCCAAGGGAGATGGCCGCAGCAATCCCTTCTCCTCCATTCTCCTCTCAGGCTTTTGGGCACACAGCCCGGTATGAGATTCAAGCAGCCAGGTCTGGGACTTGAACTATGGTCGACCATATAGGAATCCAGCACCTTAATCACCATACCACCCGCTGGCCCCTGGTCTATGTCTTTATTTTATTTTATGTCTTTTTTTTTTTTCTGAAGAGGTTTCTGCCATAGGGCGTGTGCGCTCGCCAGAAAGACAGAGAGAGACGGAGAGACAGAAAGCAAGAAATCACCTCCCAGGGGGGACGGCCATGCCACAATCCCTTCTCCTCCATTCTCCTCTCGGGATCTTGAGCATGCATGCACACACATGCGCCCGGCGTGAGTTTAAACCACTGGATCCGGAACTTGAACCACGGTCAACTACATGGGTGGGAGCCCAGCGCCAGAGCCATTACACCAACTGCTGGTCTCTGGTCTATGTCTTTAAATGCACACGTGCACACACGGACGCCTACATCCACATCTAATCTGCATCTATGGCTATAGCTCTATATCTGCATCTGCCGGCGTCTATATCTATCTGTATCCATGTCTATATCTGTATTTATATAATAGTCCGAGAAAGGAAATGACATCAAGGGACAAGTGAGAGAAACTTCACGTTGGCTCCAAGTTTTCTTGTGTTACTTCATTTTCTCACATATTTGTATATCGCTGATGTTCTTTTCTAAGATCGAATGACCCCAAGCCCCACCATGCCTCCTGCCCAAGGCTGCCCTGCCAGGGTCACTTCCAGGAAAGTGTGCTGAGTCACAGTGGACTCTTCTGGCTCATGTCACAGGGGAGAGAAACAGGTGTGAGTGGCCTGCAGGAGAGTCTGCCCAGGCACACAGGGCCCCACACCTGGCTACCCTCAGCCCAGGGCCAGCTCTGTCCCCTGCAGGAAAGCACAGCTGGTGTACAGAGCTGCCCATGAGCAGGACAGCTCAGAGAACTCCAGAGAGTTCCTCAGGCCCCTGAGCTGTACAGAACAGCAGAGTCAGAATGGACCAGAAAGACGAGGCCACATTGAGCTACGTGAGCCAAAACCCAGAGCCCAGAGAAAGGGCATCTCAGTCGGGAAAAGCAGTGACAGGCATTGCAAGCCCACCGGGCCTTGGACTGCAGGAACCCCCTGCCAAAACCTAGACACACCCAGAGAGAGAGAGGCGAATGGGCCCCCGCAGACAAGAGTGCCTGCTCACCAGCCTGTGGACTGAGGGCTTGCCATGCAGTTTCCTTCCCAGCAAACCAGCGGTTGTAAGTTGAGGACTCAACGTACGCAGTGCCGGCACCTGACGCATGCATAATGGCAGGCAAGACTCCCCC
>NW_006159657.1:296053-301651 GCF_000334495.1 Tupaia belangeri chinensis | reverse complement strand
CACACACACACACACACACACACACACAACCTCGGGAGAACTAGCTCAATTAGCTAAATGCAGCACAGTATGGGGGAAGCCCAGAAACAGCCCTCTCCATCAAAGTGACCTCCTTACCAACATCATTTTCCCTAGGAGAGATTGAAATGAGAGAGAACAAGTCCAGAGTCGTCCATCATAAAGTATAAGATTATGTCATGGCAGGGCTGGCAGGTGGCATGGTAGTTATAGAGCTGGACTCACTTAGAGTTGACCACAGTTCAATTCCTGGACCTGCTGGCTTCTTTTTTCACTCTCTGTGGAAGGCCACATATTAGATCTTGCACATAAACAACTGTTCGTCCATTTTGTCCCCTTACCCTCACATGGCTGTCTGCTTCTATAAACCTGCTTGCTCTTCCCATGAGAAAATAGCTCCTGCTAGCCATACAGAAAACCATATCCGGGACAACATCTTGTACCTGCTATGTCTTTGCTAACTAGCCCGAGACCCTTTTGTTTAGCAATGGAACTCTTGCGTGGAAATGCCACTCCCCTCAGAAATAATTAACCTGCTTGATTCAGCATCTGTAACTGCTTGCATAGAAACCCCTGGTAACTGACCCCTATAAAAAGACTACTCCAACTTTGGACGGGTCTACAGTTCTGACTCTCGGCCCCCGAACCTCAGGCTGTAGCCGCTGGCCAGCTGAAAAAGACTCCCTTTAACCTTACTCCAGCTTGGGAGGCCGTTCCTTCGGTGCCATTCTACATTTCTCTCTCTTTCTCTCTGTCTCCCTCTGGTCAAACTTTAAAAAATAATAATAAACAATTCTTAAAAATAATAAAAAGATTATGTTGTGTGTGGCGGTCAAGATACTGGACTCCCACATGGCCAACCGCAGTTCAAGCTCCTGACCCAGCCACTTGAAAATCATGCGAGGTGCGTGTGTGTGTGAGTACCCAAAATCCTGAGAGGAGAGTGGAAGAGAAGGAATTGTGCCATGGCCTTCTCCTTGGGGGGTGATGTCTCACTTTCCCTCTCTCTGTCTCTCTCTCCGTGAGGGCACATATCCTACAGCAAAAACCTAAAAAAAAATCTTGTTGCATTTCACAACTTCAGGGAAAAGTTTAAGCAGCAGGTGACTTGAGAGGATTGGAAGAGGCACTTCTGCAGATTAAATGGAATAAAAAAAAATTTCTTGATCTAAATGATAATTATGTAAGAGTTTGACCAGTCTTCCATTTATAATCACCTATTATTGATGTACAAAAACTTGGCTAATTCCAGAACTGCCAGGGAAGAAGAAAATGTGTTGTTATCTATCAGAAATGTTGAATTCTAAAATACACAAAAGAAATGCAGTTTGTTTTCACTTTCACGTGCGTGCGCTGAAAATAAACAACAAAGTACTGCCAAGGAAGAGCCCGTTCAGACCCGCTCGCTCCGTAATAACCTAGTTACATGTCACTGATCTGTCCCACTTCACCACCTCGGAGTACAAAATGAGGTCACAGTCCTTTTTAATATTCAAATTCAGTTACTCTGGGAGCATAAATTGGTTCAACCTTTTTGGAGGGCGATTTGATAGTATCTTTCCAAATTTATTTGAAATATGCTTACCTTTTAAATCAAAAAGTCTGCTTCTAAGAATCTGTCATTATTGCACAAATACATAAATATCCAAATGTAAAAGATGTTTCGTGCAGCATGGAAAAGCTGAGAAAGGAATGGGACAAGCTGGCTGCCGATGAACAAGGCCCTGGTTAAGAAGAAGGAGGCGGGTTCAAGCCCAGCTGCAGTAGCACACCCTGCTAAGATGCTGTGCTCAGCCCCTGCGACCACATGGGAGCTCCGGGTTCAACACTCAGCATAACCAGAAGTCTAGACACAGTGACGTGCCCCTGTCACCCCAGTCACTCAGGGAGGCTGAGGCAGGAGGATCGAGACACAGCCAGACCCTGTCTAAAAATAAAAAATAAGGAAGTAAAAAGAATGCAGTGGGTATAGCTATATTTGCTTCAGAAGTCCTCCGAGGCCATCGTGTAGTATTAAGAGAAGTCACCAAACCACATAGACAGCACAAGGACATTTATGTTTAAAAATATGCCACCTATTTATAACTGCAGCCACGGACATGTCCGCATCTCCACTGACATACATCTCTATCAGGATATCTGGGTCTGTTGGTCTAGGTCTTTACTTATTTATTTATTTAAAGAATTCTTTTATTTCACTTTATTTATGTATTTACATTTTTTTTTTCTTTTTAATTTGACCAGAGAGGGACAGAGTGCGAGATGGAAAGAGAGAAAGCAAGCTGCCCGTTCCAGAGCTCAAACCACAGTCAGTCATGTAGGAGTCCAGTGCCCTTAACTACCACCCACTTGCTGGCCCCTATTTATTTATTTTTGAGATTTTTGTCATAGGGTATGTGTGCTTGCAGAAGAGACAGGGAGAGACAGAGACAGAAAGCGAGAAATCACACCTCCCCAAGGGAGATGGCCGCAGCAATCCCTTCTCCTCCATTCTCCTCTCAGGCCTTTGGGCACACAGCCCGGTATGAGATTCAAGCAGCCAGGTCTGGGACTTGAACTATGGTCGACCATATAGGAATCCAGCACCTTAATCACCATACCACCCGCTGGCCCCTGGTCTATGTCTTTATTTTATTTTATGTCTTTTTTTTTTTTCTGAAGAGGTTTCTGCCATAGGGCGTGTGCGCTCGACAGAAAGACAGAGAGAGACGGAGAGACAGAAAGCAAGAAATCACCTCCCAGGGGGGACGGCCATGCCACAATCCCTTCTCCTCCATTCTCCTCTCGGGATCTTGAGCATGCATGCACACACATGCGCCCGGCGTGAGTTTAAACCACTGGATCCGGAACTTGAACCACGGTCAACTACATGGGTGGGAGCCCAGCGCCAGAGCCATTACACCAACTGCTGGTCTCTGGTCTATGTCTTTAAATGCACACGTGCACACACGGACGCCTACATCCACATCTAATCTGCATCTATGGCTATAGCTCTATATCTGCATCTGCCGGCGTCTATATCTATCTGTATCCATGTCTATATCTGTATTTATATAATAGTCCGAGAAAGGAAATGACATCAAGGGACAAGTGAGAGAAACTTCACGTTGGCTCCAAGTTTTCTTGTGTTACTTCATTTTCTCACATATTTGTATATCGCTGATGTTCTTTTCTAAGATCGAATGACCCCAAGCCCCACCATGCCTCCTGCCCAAGGCTGCCCTGCCAGGGTCACTTCCAGGAAAGTGTGCTGAGTCACAGTGGACTCTTCTGGCTCATGTCACAGGGGAGAGAAACAGGTGTGAGTGGCCTGCAGGAGAGTCTGCCCAGGCACACAGGGCCCCACACCTGGCTACCCTCAGCCCAGGGCCAGCTCTGTCCCCTGCAGGAAAGCACAGCTGGTGTACAGAGCTGCCCATGAGCAGGACAGCTCAGAGAACTCCAGAGAGTTCCTCAGGCCCCTGAGCTGTACAGAACAGCAGAGTCAGAATGGACCAGAAAGACGAGGCCACATTGAGCTACGTGAGCCAAAACAGAGCCCAGAGAAAGGGCATCTCAGTCGGGAAAAGCAGTGACAGGCATTGCAAGCCCACCGGGCCTTGGACTGCAGGAACCCCCTGCCAAAACCTAGACACACCCAGAGAGAGAGAGGCGAATGGGACCCCGCAGACAAGAGTGCCTGCTCACCAGCCTGTGGACTGAGGGCTTGCCATGCAGTTTCCTTCCCAGCAAACCAGCGGTTGTAAGCTGAGGTCTCAACGTACGCAGTGCCGGCGCATGACACATGCATACTGGCAGTCAAGACTCCTCAGGAGATGGAGGACCCTGCCAAAAAGGCCACTAACTCCTCTCTATCACTGATGAAAGGATGTCTCCTGGGAACAGAACTGCATGTGAACCTCTACTATTAATTTCCTAGGGCTATGGAAATAAAGTACTACACGTTTGGGGACTTAAACCACAGAAACTTATTGTCACACAGTTCTGGAGGCTGGAAGTCCAAGAACAAGCTGTTCGCAGGGCTGGTTTTCTCTGAGGGCTGTGACATGTCCCAGGTCTGTCCCTCCTGGGTTCCGGTGGTTTGCTGGCAATTTTTGCATTCCTTGGCTTGCAGATGTGTCATCCCCATCTCTACCTCCATCTTCATGTGGGGTTCTCCCTTGTGTGGGCGTCTGCTTCAGTATCCAAATTCCCCCTCTGCATAAGGGCATCAGTCATACTGTATTAAGGCTGACCCTACAGATCTCAACTGCATTGTCTGCAAAGACTGATTCCTAAGAAGACCGTATGCCCAGGTCTGGGCTTAGGACTGCAACACCATTTGGGGAACATAGTTCATTCTCTAGTGTCCCCCTCCCTGGCACTTCCGGCATGCACAGGTCAGCATGGAGAGTCCAGGTGCAGGTACCCCCAGGTACCCGAGACAGCTCTGGGGCTGGGGGGACGTGGGCAGGACACCAACGGCATCAGCTCCAGCCCCTGAGCTCGAGGCCTGGTACCCCGGCCACACCTCCAATGCAGAGTAAATCCGGTCAAAGCCAAAAAGCCATCAAGCCCTCAAGCATGACTAAAAGATTAAGTCATATCTCAAGACCAAAAGCCAAGTGCTCGCTCTGGCCACGGCTCTGGCCGGCTCATCTGCCAAGTGGTTATCAAGGCAGATGAGCTGCCTAATAACGCAAGTGCCTCCTAATGGCCCTTCAAATCATTTCATTAAAAGTTGCAGCAATGTCTGCAGCTGTATCTGCGTCGTGCTGGGAAGGCCATCAGGTTAATCAAAATACGAGGACAGCTCACCATCTACTCTTAATTAACAAATTAGGTCCCACTGCCGACTCAGCAAAATTGCACCGGCCAGTGACCCTCCAGGGGTCAAAATGCTCCCAGGACCCTTCCATCACTGGCTGCCAATCAGAGAACTCAGCCCCAGGCAGGAGGATTATTCTCACCATAAGTGAACTGGAAGATCTCCAAGACAGCTCTGTTACCAGCAGAACACCTGCCATTCTCTACTGTCCGTGCTTCCCTGTACTAACATGTGAGCTCTGTGGGATGACAGACCCCTCCAGTTTGGCAGGACGGAGAGGCTGCCTGGCGTGCTGAACCTTAGGGATAAAAGTGGAATGGTTCCAGAGAAGCCAGGAGAGTGGGGCCCCGGCCCTCAAGGGTGGGGACTCTATTATGTTTATGGCTCCATCCCCACTAAGACAATGGCTGGCACACAGCAGACCTTCAATAGCATTATTGAATTAAAACATGAGTGACATGGTACCAGCAGGTGGTGTAATGGTTATGTTGCTGGACTCCCACATGGCCAACTACAGTTTGAGTACCGGACCCAGTGGCTTGGAACTCACCCTGGGCATGTGTGCCCAAAATCCCAAGAGAATAGAGAAAGGATTGCAGAATGGCCAACCCCCCAGGGGGGTGATTTCTAACTTTCTGTCTCAGTCTCTCTCTCTCTCTGTATCTCCAGTGGGCACACGTGCCCTATAGCAAAGATCTCTCTCAAAAAAAAAAAAAAAATAGTACATGAGTGACCAGGGCCAGCCAGTGGCATGATGGTTGAGGCAGTTGCCC
>NW_006159657.1:228828-293947 GCF_000334495.1 Tupaia belangeri chinensis | reverse complement strand
GTGTTTTTTTTTTTTTTTTTTTTTGGAACTTCTGTCATATCTAAAATTATATCCCCTTTCACATTCCTGTTGCACTGTGTCTTCTCTCTAATTTCTAGATAAGCCTCAGTTTACTTCATTCACCTTTCTGTTTTTAAGATTTTTGTCATTATTGATCTACTGTTTGTGTGTGCTTGCTTTCTCTTTAATTGTTTATGCTTTTATCTATGCTCATTCTAATTTTTCCTTTTTTTTCTTTGCTAACTTCTTCTATTGAACACTCAGTTCAATTAATTTCTATTTTTCTAATTTGATAATGGCTGTGTCTAAAGATAAACATTTTTCTCTTTGTCCCACATTGGCCATGTCCTGAAACACAGATTTATTTATTTATTTATTTTGGAGAGGTTTCTGCCATAGGGCGTGTGCGCTCGCCAGAAAGACAGAGAGAGACGGAGAGACAGAAAGCGAGAAATCACCCCCCAGGGGGGACAGCCATGCCACAATCCCTTCTCCTCCATTCTCCTCTCGGGATCTTGAGCACACACGCACACACATGCGCCCAGCGTGAGTTTAAACCACTGGATCCGGAACTTGAACCACGGTCAACTACATGGGTGGGAGCCCAGCGCCAGAGCCATTACACCAACTGCTGGTCTCTGGTCTATGTCTTTAAATCCACACGTGCACACACGGACGCCTACATCCACATCTAATCTGCATCTATGGCTATAGCTCTATATCTGCATCTGCCGGCGTCTATATCTATCTGTATCCATGTCTATATCTGTATTTATATAATAGTCCGAGAAAGGAAATGACATCAAGGGACAAGTGAGAGAAACTTCACGTTGGCTCCAAGTTTTCTTGTGTTACTTCATTTTCTCACATATTTGTATATCGCTGATGTTCTTTTCTAAGATCGAATGACCCCAAGCCCCACCATGCCTCCTGCCCAAGGCTGCCCTGCCAGGGTCACTTCCAGGAAAGTGTGCTGAGTCACAGTGGACTCTTCTGGCTCATGTCACAGGGGAGAGAAACAGGTGTGAGTGGCCTGCAGGAGAGTCTGCCCAGGCACACAGGGCCCCACACCTGGCTACCCTCAGCCCAGGGCCAGCTCTGTCCCCTGCAGGAAAGCACAGCTGGTGTACAGAGCTGCCCATGAGCAGGACAGCTCAGAGAACTCCAGAGAGTTCCTCAGGCCCCTGAGCTGTACAGAACAGCAGAGTCAGAATGGACCAGAAAGACGAGGCCACATTGAGCTACGTGAGCCAAAACAGAGCCCAGAGAAAGGGCATCTCAGTCGGGAAAAGCAGTGACAGGCATTGCAAGCCCACCGGGCCTTGGACTGCAGGAACCCCCTGCCAAAACCTAGACACACCCAGAGAGAGAGAGGCGAATGGGACCCCGCAGACAAGAGTGCCTGCTCACCAGCCTGTGGACTGAGGGCTTGCCATGCAGTTTCCTTCCCAGCAAACCAGCGGTTGTAAGTTGAGGTCTCAACGTACGCAGTGCCGGCACATGACGCATGCATACTGGCAGTCAAGACTCCTCAGGAGATGGAGGACCCTGCCAAAAAGGCCACTAACTCCTCTCTATCACTGATGAAAGGATGTCTCCTGGGAACAGAACTGCATGTGAACCTCTACTATTAATTTCCTAGGGCTATGGAAATAAAGTACTACACGTTTGGGGACTTAAACCACAGAAACTTATTGTCACACAGTTCTGGAGGCTGGAAGTCCAAGAACAAGCTGTTCGCAGGGCTGGTTTTCTCTGAGGGCTGTGACATGTCCCAGGTCTGTCCCTCCTGGGTTCCGGTGGTTTGCTGGCAATTTTTGCATTCCTTGGCTTGCAGATGTGTCATCCCCATCTCTACCTCCATCTTCATGTGGGGTTCTCCCTTGTGTGGGCGTCTGCTTCAGTATCCAAATTCCCCCTCTGCATAAGGGCATCAGTCATACTGGATTAAGGCTGACCCTACAGATCTCAACTGCATTGTCTGCAAAGACTGATTCCTAAGAAGACCGTATGCCCAGGTCTGGGCTTAGGACTGCAACACCATTTGGGGAACATAGTTCATTCTCTAGTGTCCCCCTCCCTGGCACTTCCGGCATGCACAGGTCAGCATGGAGAGTCCAGGTGCAGGTACCCCCAGGTACCCGAGACAGCTCTGGGGCTGGGGGGACGTGGGCAGGACACCAACGGCATCAGCTCCAGCCCCTGAGCTCGAGGCCTGGTACCCCGGCCACACCTCCAATGCAGAGTAAATCCGGTCAAAGCCAAAAAGCCATCAAGCCCTCAAGCATGACTAAAAGATTAAGTCATATCTCAAGACCAAAAGCCAAGTGCTCGCTCTGGCCACGGCTCTGGCCGGCTCATCTGCCAAGTGGTTATCAAGGCAGATGAGCTGCCTAATAACGCAAGTGCCTCCTAATGGCCCTTCAAATCATTTCATTAAAAGTTGCAGCAATGTCTGCAGCTGTATCTGCGTCGTGCTGGGAAGGCCATCAGGTTAATCAAAATACGAGGACAGCTCACCATCTACTCTTAATTAACAAATTAGGTCCCACTGCCGACTCAGCAAAATTGCACCGGCCAGTGACCCTCCAGGGGTCAAAATGCTCCCAGGACCCTTCCATCACTGGCTGCCAATCAGAGCTAAAGGAGAACTCAGCCCCAGGCAGGAGGATTATTCTCACCATAAGTGAACTGGAAGATCTCCAAGACAGCTCTGTTACCAGCAGAACACCTGCCATTCTCTACTGTCCGTGCTTCCCTGTACTAACATGTGAGCTCTGTGGGATGACAGACCCCTCCAGTTTGGCAGGACGGAGAGGCTGCCTGGCGTGCTGAACCTTAGGGATAAAAGTGGAATGGTTCCAGAGAAGCCAGGAGAGTGGGGCCCCGGCCCTCAAGGGTGGGGACTCTATTATGTTTATGGCTCCATCCCCACTAAGACAATGGCTGGCACACAGCAGACCTTCAATAGCATTATTGAATTAAAACATGAGTGACATGGTACCAGCAGGTGGTGTAATGGTTATGTTGCTGGACTCCCACGTGGCCAACTACAGTTTGAGTACCGGACCCAGTGGCTTGGAACTCACCCTGGGCATGTGTGCCCAAAATCCCAAGAGAATAGAGAAAGGATTGCAGAATGGCCAACCCCCCAGGGGGGTGATTTCTAACTTTCTGTCTCAGTCTCTCTCTCTCTCTGTATCTCCAGTGGGCACACGTGCCCTATAGCAAAGATCTCTCTCAAAAAAAAAAAAAAAAATATAAACGAGGTACCAATGCCCGCCAGCCAGTGGCATGATGGTTGAGGTAGTTGCCCCAAATGGTGACTGAGCAGTTCAAGTCCTGGACCAGTGACTTGAAAAACACAAAAGCTGCGTGTGCATGCATGCCCATAACCCTGAAAGGACAGAGAAATGGAAAAGAAGGGATTGCAATGTGACCATGCCCCATGGAAGGGGTGCTCTCACTTTTCCTTTCTCTCTCTGTCCCCAGAGAGTGTGTGTGCCATCTGGCAAATTAGAAAAACCAAAATATGAGTGGTAGGCCCGCCTGTGGCATGGTGGTTAAGGCAGCCGGATCCCACATGGCCAACTACGTGGTTTGACTTGCAGACCTGGAGCCTTGAAGACCACGCCAGCCACGCATGTATGCCCACAGTCTCTAAAGGAGGGAGAAATGGAAGAGAGAGGTTGCTGCGTGACCATGCCCCCTCGAGTGGGGGCTTTCTCCTTCTCTCTCTCTCTCTCTCTCTTTCTCTCTCTTTTTCTCTCTGGCAACCACATGCGCTTTCTGGCAAAATTTTAAAATAAATAAATGAAACATGAGTGAATAAATGAATGAGTCTCTGCTTCTGTGTAATCCCGCAAGAAAACCTATAGAAGAGCCTGGAGTATTTTCTGCTTTCTTTATGACCACATAAACTCACACAAATGTATATGTATGTATGGAAGCTCTTTTCCTCAAAACAATTTTTTAAAAGAATCGCATCACAGCCATGATTCAGCAATTTGCTTTTCACTTAAAAAAGATATAGTACATCCCTTTCCAGATCAATACAGAGAGACCTACCTAGCTCTTTTCAATGTTTCATGATGGCCTGTAACATGGGATGTGCTGTTATCTATTCTGTTATTTGCCTATGGGTGAAAGTGTGCTTCCGATTTTTTCCAGTGCGAACAATGCAGCCATCAGTATCTTTGTACACACATCATTGTTTGTATTCGGTTGTTGGAAAAGTCATGACGTATTTTTTCTATGTAAAATCGTGTCATGACTTTCGGACAACTCAGTATCTGAATGGATTCCTAAAGATCAGAGGATCTGTGGGCCTTTTAAATTTAAACAGACATCAAGGCTCACCTGAGTGATGACAAGGTAGAGAAAGGTCACCCTGGCCCCATCCCAGCAGGACATCAGGTAAGAAACCTAGCAGCTACACATCTCAGAGGTTCACTTCCCCGGCTCACCCCCAGGGGTATAGGAGAAGCAGGGATTAATCGTTCCGAGGGGATACAGAGAAAATATGATGCAGCCTCTGCATGAGAACGCCCTCAGCCCAGCAGGAAGGAGCCCAGAAGGGGAGCTGTCATGTCCAAACACTCATGGAGGGCCAGGCATTGCTCCAGGTGCTCCCATACGTGCGATGCTTGCCCATGTTGCTCATCCCATGTCAAACAATCCTGCAAGGGAGCACAGGGTACACCAACGTTACAGAAGAGAAACCAGGTCGGGAAGTGGTGTGCCTCACCCAGCTCACACAGCCTGCAAGGATTGAACTTGGGTCTGGCTGACCTCAAAATCACTTTCCTCTATACCAGTGAGTCTTGACCTTGGCTACGTTAGAATCATCGTGATTACACGGCAGGTTAAAAGACACACCCACATGCACAAATTCTGGTCCCGACTCCAGAGCTCCAGGTGTCATTGCTCCAGGGTGTGGCCACACTTCAGGGCTTCCTGAAAGTGGGGTGCATGCCAACATGCAGTCAGGGCTGGCAGCTGCTGCAGGACACTGTGGTTCCCACGCCTGAGACGTACTGGGGGGCTTGCTCTGGCCACTGCTGCCCGCAACCTCAGATTGCCTGGTTCAGAGAGCTGGGTGGAGGGAGCAGGGGGCCCTTCTATGAAGTCCCCAGGTGGTGCTGGGACTATTGCTCTGAGGCCCATGCTTTGCAAACATTGCCCTACACCCCAGATCTATCTGTGATCTTCTCTCCATCCCTAAATCATGGAGCAGACCACCTTCATCACCTACCAAGAAAGTGTAGGCAGCTGCAGAGGACAGCCAGACGGCCTCGCCTGGAGGTTTCCAGGGCTGACAGTGTCATTTGTGGGTCCTCTGTGTCCAAGCCCAGCCCAGAATGACCATTTTCTTTACTGCCTGCCATTTGCCATGTGCCTAATGGGTCTGCCTGTAAATAAAGGAAGCCCTGATTTTGCCCCTCACTATCCTCTAAACACACACATGCCGGCCAACGGGGGAGGGCAAATAGAACACACACAATTCCAGGTGACAGCCACCTGCACACTGGCTGCGTTTTCATCTCCTTCCACCTCCCCAGGAAGGGGCTACTCCTGAGCTTCGGGCTGCTGCCAGCCGGCTCCCAGCAGCTCGTACCTGTGCCTTCCTCTGCAAAGATCCAGGATTCAACGGGCAGAAAAGACACTCGGAGGTCATCAGGGCCATCTCCTGGCATCTCGCATCTCCTGGCAGGGCGGCAACTGACAAGGCTTCCCAGGAACCGGGACACCCAGAGGAAAGCGATCTCCTGGCGCCCCCTGCTGACTCTGCTGGGAATAGCTGAGAAGCCACGCAGAGGAATTACAGGAGTTTCAAGGTCTTTGGCCCTGCTGGCTCTCTCTCTCCCTGCCTCCTCCTATAAGATGCAAATTCTCCTGAAAGATGGTTGGCCTTTCCAAAACTACCTCCAGTATCTCCAACGTACCTGCATAATTCCAGTTCCCACACTTGTATCTGAGAATTGGACTTCTGGTATCTCAAACGTTCACCAGTATCCGTGGTGCTGCGAGGAGTCTGGCTGTGTAGGAGGCACTGAGAACATTGTTTCAATTGCACACCTCCAGGACCAGCCCTGCAGCACAGCATTTAAGCATCATCATAGCAAGCCAGATCCCACATGGCCAAATACCATTCGAGTCTCAGACCCACAGCTTGAAAAACAGGATGGGTGCCGGGCCATGCTGAGCTACCCCGGAGCTCCAGGGACAGTGCATTTGTTCAGGTTGCCATGACAGCTACTGCAACAACAGACACGCGTGGTGTTCGCAGGGCTGGTTTCTTCTGAGGCCTCTTCTCTTGGCTCGTAGATGACCATCTTCTTCCCGTGTCCTCACATCACCTTCTGTGTGCCCCTGTCCTGATCACCTCTTACAGCACACCAGTCATATGGGATTAGGCCCTCCCTAATGTCCTCGTGTTAAATTATTTACTGTAAAGATCCTGTCTCTAAATACAGCCACATGCTGAGACACCAGGGTCGGGCCTTCAATGTGTAAATTTGCGGGAGTTGGGGGACACAATTCAGCCCACAGCAGAGTATTGGGGCCGGCATTATCACCAGCTCGTCTCTCTGTGGGTTCATCTGAAGGAGACAGGGGACACGCAAGGAGGAGAAACAGGTCCAGAGTCCATCCAACGGGAGGCTGACAAAGGCTGCGGCAGGACTGCATGGCCACGATGGAGCCTTCCAGACTTCAGGGACCAGGGTTCTCACGGCAGTCAACAAAGGAACTGGAGAGAGGCTGTCAGGGCAAGTTCCAAGGACAGTATTCTAGCAGCGATGGCTACCCATGCTCCCAGTTGCCCCGAGTTGCCCCCAGTACATCACATGTAGCCAAATTCCTCGCAGCACCCACAGGCACTGGTGAAATGCTTGCCAGGCGAGCAGTTGCCTCATGAAGGACTTTGCAAGGTCACTAGTGTGCACAATCAGCACCCCAGACATCGCCTCTAGCTCAGCTGTCCAGGACCTCGACTGCACAAGCAATCCCCTGCACAAGCAATCCCCTGCAGAGAGGTTAGCCCTGGGCCTGGCTCCACCCCAGGACGCTGCTGTGACATGGGTGGGAGTGAGGGGGACCAAGAAGCACCACGATGGCTGAGCTCGGCCCTTCTCCCATGATCCCGACTCCAGAACTAAGCAGAAAACTACGCACCCCCAGAGAATGTTCCCAACTCAGATCCCGCCTCTATCTCAGCGCCCTCTCTCTCCTGCATCACAGACAGGAGTCACATGAAAATGTTCCCCAGCTCCCTGGCTGGGCTTCCATCCCAGCCCCGGCCCCTCTCCAGTCAAAGGCTGTGGTTCTGCCCTACAGCCTCCATCCCCAGTTCTGCACCCTTCACCCCCTCTGGCCGCACTGCCCTCGCCATAGTGAGAGGGCGTCCCATCAGGACCTTTGCCTGCAGAGAGCCATCAAGAGGCTTAGGATGAGGCTCAGGATAGGTGGGGCTCAGCCATAATGGACTGCAAAGTGAACCCTCAAATTCATGTCCACTCAGGACCACAGAACGTGACCTTATTTGGAAGCAGAATCTTTGCAGCTGTCATTAGGTTAGCCGAGGTCATCCTGGAGGAGGATGGCCCCGAATGATGACCGATAACAAGTGAGGAATGAGGATGCAGACAGCAAGAAGAAGAGCAGGTGAGAGCCGATACCGTGACCCGAGCCGTGCAGCCAGAAGCCTGGAGAGAGGCCTGAACAGACTCTCCCCGGGAGTGCCCAGAGGAAGCCGAGACAGACATCTGGCCTCTGGGACTGGGGGAGTAAATGCCTGCTGTGCAAAGCCCCCAGTTCGTGGTCAACACACACAGGGCCTGAGAATGGGGTGCAAAAGGAAGACCTCAACAAGCATCAAATGAAGCCAACCTCAGCTCTGACCACCAAGAGGTAGGGGAAATCCTGGTGAAAGTGGCCTGCATGGAGCCAAGTGAGATACAGGGACCCTCCACACACACGTGCACATGCTCACACCTCAAACATGGGGTGTCCCTGAAGGACAGGAGCTGGGAAATCTAAACTGGAGATGCGGTGCTTGCCCACTCAGCCTTCGTGAGCTCAGCCCAAAAAGGGATACGTACCCCACAGGGTGTGGTGCGGCAGAAGGAAGCCGGTGCCCTCTGAGGCTCACACACAAGGTGGAATAGGTGGCAGCTCAGGGAGGGGCCAGGGGAGGGGAGAGGGGGAGGCTGGGAGGATGCTGCCGGGCTTTCACCCACCACTGCTCTAGGACAGAGCCGAAGCCGAGCTGACACGCGAACTCCCGCCGGCCTCCCCAGCCTGTCTTTAAAGACTGAACTGTTCAGATACTGTCTGTAGCATGTGGACACTTCGTCAGTGGAATTTACTTTGAGGATTTTAATAAAAAGGGGATCTGCCATGAGCTCCCTCCCCAACTCAGAAGGCTCAGACCCACAAGGGCTCCCCTTTCGTCCCCGGCAAATTACACAAGGCTCAGAGCCACGTGGGCTCCCCTTTCGTCCCCGGCAAATTACACAGAAAAACGGCAGGAAGTTCGATTTTTGAAAATTCCACATTTCTTCCCTTTGGGAGAGGACATTTTCATTTATTATTAATATTTTATTGCTGTATAATAATTACACATACTTGTAGGGTAGAACATGATGTGGGTTTTTAAAAATTATTTTATTTATGATTATTTTAATTTGACCAGGAAGAGACAGAGAGAGAGAGAGAGGGAAAGTGAGAAAGCAAACCACTAGGTCTAGGACTTGAACCACAGTCGGCCATGTGGGAGTCCAGCACCTTAACTACCAGGCCACTGCTGGCCCAGGATGTGATTTGTTTTTCAGTACAAGACTATACTGTGTGCTGATTAAGTCACAGTAATTAGTATATTCATCATCTCAAGCGTTTGTCATTACTCTGTGCTGGGAACACTCAACATCCTCTTCCCTCTGCTATTCTGAGAAACCCAGTAAACCTGGTTAACTAGTAACCCTACAGTACTTCTAACACCTGCAGGCCTGTGCTTTTGCTCAGGCTTATTTGTATTTTTCCATTGACATTAATTAATTAATGCCACTACGTAGTAGACTTAAAAATGCTCAAAATGGGGCCGGCAGATGGCATGGTGGAAAAAGGCGCTAGATTCCCCCATGGCTGACCACCATTCAAGTCCCAGACCTGGTGGCTTGCTTTCTCACTCTCTCTCTCTCTCTCTCCCATCAAATTGAAAAAAATGATAATAAATAAATCATTCTTTTTTTAAAATGGTGAATTTTATGTTAGATGTATTTTACCACAAATTTCAAAATTAATTGTGTTATACACTGGGCTGACCCCGTGGCCCTTTAGGGAAGCCAATCCCACATGACCAGTGATACAGTTCAAATCCTGACCCCGGCAGCTTCAAAACTGCTAGGTCCACGTGTGTGCATGCCCAAAAACCTGACAGGGTGGAAAAATAGAGAAGGGACGGCAGCATGACATATCCCATTGCGGGGTGCTTTCTCCCTCGCCCTCTTCCACTCTCGCTCTCTGTCATTCTGTCTCTATCTCTGGTAAGCATATATGCACTAGCAAAATTAAAAATTATTCATGTAGGGGCCAGCAGATGGCGTAGCAGTTACATCACTGGACTCCCACATGATCGACAGTGGTTCGAGTCCCAGACCAAGTGCCTTGAAACTCACATCAGGTGCAAATCCCAAGATGAGAATGGAGGAGAAGGGATTGTGGTATTGCCATCCCCCGGGGGGTGAGTTCTCGTTTTCTGTCTCTCTGTCTCTCTCTGCTTCTCTGGAACACACATGTACTCTACGGGGGAAAAAACTCTCAAAAAAATTATTCATGTAATATGAAAAAAGATTAAACTATGCACCTTAAATGAGTGAATTATACATATATATGTATATATAAATTGTATATATATATAAATTGTGTATATATATAAAAAGTGTATACACACACACACACACATACATACACATTGTATGTATGTATGTGTGTGTGTGTGTGTGTGTATATATAAAGAATGCCACTGGGTAATGTTATCCCTGTTTTGTAGAAGAGGAAACAGGTCCAGAGAGGTTAAGTCACTTGTTCAAGTCACACAGCTAGTAAGTGGCAGAGCCTGGATTCAAACTCAGATCTCTCTGTGCACACTGTGAGATCCCTTTGTATTCTGCCATTCTGCCGCCTTCAACACCGACTGTGGCCCCCCGTGAAATGCGTCCAGTTGAAGGGATGGTCAGATCAGTCACTCGCAGCCCCCCTGGGGAAAGGAGTCAGGCCCAAACGCAGCAGTTTATGGAGAGGGACGCACCCTTTTCTACAGTGAGTGCCATGCGTGCCTCTAAGATGTCCATTCGGCCACACTTGGGGCAGAAGGGACTAGGGTTTCTAGGGCGGCACTGCTCCCCTTGAGGGGTGACAAAACACACTACCCTGGAACACGCCAGTCTGGGCATAAGGGTTATTTGAAGCTCAAGGCAACCAAGAAGCAGCAGCTACGAGGAAAGTGTTCTGCTTGCCCCGCGTTTGCTGAAAAGCAGGACGTGCCTCTGTAAAGCTGTCCCCCTTCCTCTCTCGATAAGGAAGGACAGAAGCTCATCCCTGGGACAAGTACAGGTCCCCAGCAGCCCGGAGGAATCTGCACAGCAAACCTTACTAACTCACCCTTTCTACCATCCGTTTCCCCATACATTTGCCTTCCCACAAATTGCTTCCCCAGAAACTCCTTTGCCTCTTCGCTTTTCTACCTATTCATTGTTCTCTGTGAAGATGCTACGAGGTCCAAGTGACACGCAGCCCTTTGAGTCACTCACACTGCGTGCTGATCCCACGTGGTGCATGGGCACGAGGCTTGACTGCTTTTCTCTGGCTAACTTGTCTTGTTTACAAGGTCTAATTTACAAGGCCTGGGCCAAGAACCCAAGATATGCAGCAGAAAAAGTTTGTTGTTGTCCTTCTTCTGCAGCCTGAGAGCTTAGAATTAGACTTGAGTCACCCCAGTTACATCAACCCCCTGAATAGGGTGCAGGCCAGAGCCCAAGTCATAAAGAAAGGAGCCCCTTGGCACTATGGAATTCACATTCACAAATTCCAGCCATGATATGCAGCAGTCAGTCAACTGCTGAGGCATCTTTTGGAATGCGGATATGGTCCCAAGCCACTAGCACCCGGATTTACCTGCAGCCCAAAGCAAAGGGTCTCAAATAGGTCACCAGAGGCTGAGAAAAGCCCAGAAACCACCCCAAGTCCACACCAGGAAAACCACACCAAGCTCTTCAAGGTCACACGTTTCCCTCCCACTTCCTTCAGCTCACAGCTCAGCTCCCTCCTCCACAGAAGTCTGGAGGTGGAGGTTAGAAAGTGCGCCTCTACTCCCAGCACTAGGGTGAGGTCAGGCCCTAAGGATCAGCCCGAGTTCACCAGAGACCAAGCAGATGAAAGAGGCAGTGGGAATAGACTAGTCCTCCCCCAAGAGCATTGATGCCTCCAACAGACATTCCACAGTAACCAGAGGCAATTCAGTTGTCAATACCAAGGCAGGGGAAGGGGGATGCCACAGGCAACTGGTGGGCAGAGTCGGGGCTGCTGAAGATCCCACAGTGCACAGGGCAGCACTGATTGCCACACACACACACACACACACACACACACACACACAAAGAAGCATCCAGCCCCAGATTCGATTTGCTGCTGTTGAGCCCAAGATAAAGAGACCAAGAAAGGTCAGAAACAGGAGAGACTCAGACACACAGGACCTGGCTACATCTGGCACGAAGGGACCAGGAAGGAACAGGAGCAGGAGAGGGAGGGAGGGAGGGAGGAGGACAAGGGAGGAATCAGTGGTCCCAGGGCCCCACTGATTCATGTTCCAAATTCAATTGACTAACATTTTTTTAGATTTGAATAATAATAAAAATGTCTACACTTCAAAAGAATATATTATCTGTTCCAGCCTGAAGGCTGAGGAGTTCTGCCTGGAGCCTACAGGAGAAGGCAAAGGAGCCAAGTTCAGCCTCCAGCTGGGATGGAGAAGCATCCATGGCCCCAGGACAAACCTTTAGAAGTCGTTTCTAACAAATAAGCCAGGAGATGTTGAGAGGGTCTATTTGCTCTGTTTCCAAAGGCTTTAAATGGCAGAGGGTGAGACACACACACACACACACACACACACACACACAAAGAAGCATCCAGCCCCAGATTCGATTTGCTGCTGTTGAGCCCAAGATAAAGAGACCAAGAAAGGTCAGAAACAGGAGAGACTCAGACACACAGGACCTGGCTACATCTGGCACGAAGGGACCAGGAAGGAACAGGAGCAGGAGAGGGAGGGAGGGAGGGAGGAGGACAAGGGAGGAATCAGTGGTCCCAGGGCCCCACTGATTCATGTTCCAAATTCAATTGACTAACATTTTTTTAGATTTGAATAATAATAAAAATGTCTACACTTCAAAAGAATATATTATCTGTTCCAGCCTGAAGGCTGAGGAGTTCTGCCTGGAGCCTACAGGAGAAGGCAAAGGAGCCAAGTTCAGCCTCCAGCTGGGATGGAGAAGCATCCATGGCCCCAGGACAAACCTTTAGAAGTCGTTTCTAACAAATAAGCCAGGAGATGTTGAGAGGGTCTATTTGCTCTGTTTCCAAAGGCTTTCAGATCACCTGTTTCTTACCATAATCTAGATTTCAAAATGGCCCCAAGGACTCCCCAGAAAGCCCAGCTGGAAGCACCCAACTACCCCCAAATGCAACAGTGAGTTCTTGGAGGCAGATTATCCCCAACAACCAGCACATGCCTGGGACAAAGGTGGTGCCAATGAATATGGGTGCCTCACTCCGATCCAGCCACGCTAGCATCCAGTTGGCCCTCCAACTCCCAGGCACACTCCTGCCCCAGGGCCTGTGCACTTCCTGGGCCTCCATCTCAGAGCCCCGTGGCTCCCTCACCCCATTCAGATCTTTTCAAACTGCCCTTTCCTCTCTTCCCCCTTCTGCCTGCTTTGGACTGAACTGTGTCCTCCTTCCAAAAAATTCATGTTGAAGCCCCAACCTCCAGCAGGTTGGCATTTGGAGATGAAGCCTTTGGGAAGTAATGAGGTCTAGATGAAGTCATGAGGGAGGGGCCCCATGAGGAGATTAGTGCTCTTATCAGAAGAAGCACCAGCACTTGCTCACCAGAACCTGATCCTGCCAGCTCCCAGATCTAGGACTTCCAGCCTCCAGAACTGTGAGAAAACAAATGTTTGTTGTTTAAGCCACCATCTTTTTTTTTTTTTTTTTTTTAATTATCCAGAGGGGATTAGTGCTTGCCAAAGAGAGAGAGCGGGAGAAGGAGAAAGCACACCCCAATGGGGCACGGTCACACCGCAGTCTCTCAACCATTGTTAAGATTTGGGACACACACACACACACACTCCTAGAGTGTTTTTCAAGCCACCAGGGATTCAAACCAAGAGTCAGCCATGTGGGATCTGGCTCTCTTAACTAGCAGGCCACAGGGCCAACCTGCAGAAGCCACAGCTACAGCGTTTGGTTAGGGCACCTGAGCAGACTACAAAATAACATCTCTCTTCCATCCTCTGCTCCATGTTTCCCCACAGCACTCACACCCTTCCAGTTTGTTAAATGTGTCCTTCATTTATTTTTTAATTTTATCTCTAGACAGACTCCTGGCACATGAAGGATAGAAATAAGTTTGCTGAATGAATGGGAGGTCTTTAAACCTCACAATGATAAATACCATTTACCTTATTTAAAGATGGGGAAACTAAGTCTTAGGGACCTAAAGTGATGCCCAAGATCATACATCCAAGCAGTGGAGAAGCCAGGGTTCTAACTTGGGCCAGCCTGCCTACACAGCCTGAGCTCCTCAACACCCAGCCTAGGCAGGACTACAGGACAAAGGTCACTAAATGCAATCTGAGGAATGGCCTCGAAATGGGCAATGGTTAACCCTCATTGAACATGTGCTACGGGCCAAGCACAACACTAAAGACCCTAAATGCCTTCATTCTTCTAATCCTCTGGAAGGTGGAACCATCTGTAGCCTGTTGTACAGATGAGGAAACTCAGACACAGAGCAGTCATGTGACTCCTTCAAGTCACACAGGTAGGGAATATCAAAGCCAGATTCCAGCTCAGGCAGGCAACCCAGAGGCCTTCCCTCTCAATGACATGGTTGCACATCCTCCCAGGTAGACTTTTCCCAAGTCCTACTCAATACCCAGGCCCAGGGTCCCTTGAGCAGGTTCCTTGTCCTTGGTCCACTTGCCAGGAAAAGGCACCATCTGGACTCAATCAAAGAGTCTTTCCTGCATCAAACATCCAAGAACCATGTGTGACCGGCAGCTCCCCTTGCACATGGATAAATACTGAGCTCCGTGTGGAAGATAGGAAAGCCAAGAACACCTGGGTTCCACTCACCTGTGGGGCCTCCCTTGAGGAAGACACATATCATGGATTGAACTGCTCCCCACCCAACAAAGAATTGACGTTCTAACTCCTAAGGCCTCTGAATGTGCCCTTATTTAAAGACAGGGTCTTTACAAAAGTAATCAGGTGACAATGAAGTCACCAGGGTGTGCTCTAACCCCATGACCACCAACCTTATAAAAAGGAGAAACTTGGACATTAAGTCATGTAAAAGAGAAGACCATGTAAAAGACAAGGAGACCCATTTGTAGGCCAAGGAATGCCTGAGGTCCCCAGAAGCTTAGAGAGAGGCATGAAATACATTCTCTCTCATAGCTTCCAAAGCAAGCAACCCTGCAGACAACTTGATTTTGGACTTTCAGACTCCAGAACTGTGAGAGAATACATTTCCATTGCTTTAGCCAACCAAAATGGTGCTTTGTTAGGGCAGCCCTAGATGGCTAGCTGAATAAATTTGGGATTTTGTGGATAATGAAGAAGAGAAGAGGTCACTAAGAGGACTCACTGCATCCATACTAAATTCAGACCAATGCCAACAGTCAACTTAACTTTTTTTCTTTATTCATAATAAACTGTGCAAGTGTACATGTGAGAGAAACACAAGAGACAGAGACAGAAAGAGACAAGCACCCTCCACAGGGTCTGGTCACACTGCCCTCCCCTTCCTCAGTCACATGGTCACATGTGCATTCTGGATTATAATTTCTTAGATTTTCACCCAAAATCTGTGCAAGCTTTAGCAACAACCATAAAAAATAAATAAAATAAATTTAAAAAAAAATTGTAGGCCAACCAGTTGGAATGGTAATTAATGTGGCTGGATCCCACCTGGCCAACTGAATGGCTGATGACCCAGTCCCAGACCTGATGACTTGAAAAACATGCCTAGCACATGTGCTTGTGTGACCAAACTCCCAAGAGATAGAGAAGAAATTGTGGTGTGGTCATCCCCTCTATGGGGTGCTTGTTCACTTTCTCTCTCTGGTGAGTGCACACGCCCTGTAGCAATTTTTTTTAGAGAAATTTTTGCTGTAGGGTGTATGCACTCACTGGAGAGACAGAGAGACAGAAAGACAGAAATCACCACCCAATGGTGGTGGCCACACCACAATCCCTTCTCCTCTATTCTTCTCTCAGGATTTTGGGCATACACACACATGCCCCCAGCATGAATTTTAAGCCACTGGGTCAGAGACTGGAACCGAGGTTGACTACATGGAAATCCAACAATGTAACCATTATGCATCTACTGATCCCCGTAGCAATTTTTTTTAAATGCACAATTTGCATAGAGATGGTGCTTTACCAAATGAATTAAAAGAATTCAGAACTCGTCTTTAAGTCAGGGACAACTAAAACCTATGGATTCACCTGAACTAAAATATCACACATACATTAAGAATAAGAAAGGAGATGGATAAGAATTTCCCTTCACACAACTTAATTTTAAGAAAAATATGGCTATTTCAACAAATGAAGCTCAAGTTTCTCCTAGATCCCAAGGCATATTTATAAGTGTGTAAATCAGCTACTATTTGGCTTAAATAGGCTCGTTGGGTTAGCCTGGGAAATGTTTTCATTTTACTATTTTCTAGATAGAAAACATATTCCAATTTACATAGCAAACAACTCAAAATGGAACATAACCCTTTTTAAAATTGGAGCTATCTGAAGGGCAATTTCTCTGCACTTGCATATAAAATATTTCCTCTTTACTGTAAAATCGAGTTAACATATAAAATACTGCTTTATCCCATAATCGAAATATTAGTACTGGTTGGTTTTCTTTTCAATTATAGCAATGTAGAGTAGAAACAGGCATTATCTTCCCACAAATGTTATATTTACTATTGTTAATTTGGGGGGCTTTTTGTTTTAATGTAAAAGAACAGACATTTTGATTTTTATCTTCTCTTTCCTTTCATCCGTCGATAATAAACCTTGTACCAATTTTCTTCCTTCGATTTTTCTCTTTGCTCCTTTTCCCTTTGGAATCCATAGGAATCAAAGTCTGTGTTCTAAAGAATGGCAATATTCTGCAAAATCAGAAAACTTGAGAGCGGGTTGGGATCTTAGAAACCATTGTGTCAACAAACAGTAATTGGACACAGTAGAAGTCATCGAATATTTGATAAATGGACCATCTGTGTTCCAAAGCACAAAGTTGAACTGAGGCCACTGGCTCCTAAAAAATGTCCAGACATGTTTTTGCAAATGGAGAAAGAAAAGGAGAAGAATGTGACTGAACTGTTTTGAAAGGCTGGGTCTCAAAGGTGGGACAATTGAGCTCTGTGTTTGTAAACACAGTGATTTACAAGAATGTATGGCTTTTCTCCCAATTAAAACACCATGCAAAATGGTAAGGCTGAGCTTTGTCAGCTAAAGCAAGCAGACAGGAACACAGGAGCGCTCAAATGATAGCGTTTCTAGTTGAAGTGATTGTTTATGATCAGAACGTCTTCGTTTTTATAATTATTTGGAAGGAAAACAAGATGTTGACAACACGATCTGATCATTTTTCTTTCCAGAACTCATCTCTAGGTTTCTCGCTGGGGATAAGGGACAGTTATTATAATTAGATGCTCAAGAAGCTAATAAAAAGCCCACATTTACCAAGTGTTTATAATGAGCCTGTACTGCAGTAGGGAGTTGCACACAATATCTCATTTTTTTTAAATCTGCTGGAGGGCGCATGCACTCCTCAGAGACAGAGAGTGGAAAAAGTACCCCTCCTGGGCAGTGGTCATACTGCAATCCCTTCCCCTCCACTTCTGCTTTTAGGATTTTGGATACACACACGCACACGCCTACTCGGCATGTTTTTAAACCACCAGGTCCAAACTCATACTGCACAGCCGGCCAAGAGGGACCCATGCACCCAAACCCCACACCGTCAGCTCACGTCATCTTTCTGAAAGAACTAGAAGTAGTGCATTTTATTATGATTAAGTTCATTAAGGTAACATAACACAAGATGATGATGGTGTAAATAAAACAGACGTTTTGGGGGACCAGACAGTGACGTAGCAGCAAAGCAACACTCTGCAGGGCTGACCCACAGGGGAGGTTTGGGGTTCACATCTGGAGGCCTCTCTCAACGTGCTGGACTGTACGCACCCATGATTTGGGGCTCCAAAGTAGGGAGTGGATCACAGCATCGAGGTCCTGATGGGGCTGTTGTCATTCTCCCTCAATGTGTATCTCTCTGGCTCATGAAAGGAAGGCTGACTACAGTTCAAATCCCAGACCTGGTGGCTTGCTTTCTCACTTTCTCTCTGTCTCTCTCTGGTGAGTGCATGTGCCCTGTAGCAAATTCAAAAGATACTAATAAATAAAATTAAAAATTAAATAAGTAATTCTTTGCAAAAAATAGAAAGAAGAAGAAGAAAGGAAAGAAGGAAGGGGGTGAGGGAGAGGGAGAATTTTTGGTTACCTTTCTGTGACATAAAAATCTGGCATTAGGTAACCCAGAGCAGGTATGACATCTCCATTGTGACAGGGAAGTGACTTCCCTCTGCCCTCCATCCTCCATTCCTAAAATGTTCCAAAGAGCTCTCCCATCCATCCAGTAACACCCACAGTCCAATTCAGTGGAAGGAGGAAGGGGAGGAGTAGGACGACACCCAGGAGAACTTCCCCCCTCACTTTAGCTTCACCCATTGGTCAGAATTTAGTCACATGGCTACACAAAGCTGCGAGGGAGGCTGGGAAATGTGGTAATTATTTTGCGTGGCCATTCACCCAGCTAAAAGTCAGGGCAGAGTGGATCTGGGGGAACAATGAGCAGTCTTTGCCAACGGTACATACTACTGTTAACCTCTTCTACAGATGAAGAAACGTAGAAATTGGTCATTCAACTGGGGACACAGAGTTAATAGGTAATAAGTTAGAATTTGCAAAGTATGGGGGCCGGCAGGTGGCCTGGTGGTTAAAGGCACTAGACTCCCACATGGTCAACTGTGGTTCAAGTCCTGGATCTAATGGCTTGCTTTATCACTTCCCCTTTCTCCCTCTCCCTCTCTCTCTCTCTCTCTGGTCAAATTAAAAAATAATAATAACAAATGGAATTAAATGAATAAATAAATAATTCTTTTTTTAAAAAAAGAATTTGCAAAGTATTCTGTGACAATTTTCTCATGGTCCTCCATTAGTAAGGTATTAACTATTAATCGTCTACATTGCTCAGGAGAAATTATACAAAAACAGTTCAGTTCAAAATTTACTGTTTGGGGACCAGCAGATGGCGTAATGGTTACATCACTGGACACCCACAAGGCTGACCACAGTTGGAGCCCTAGACCCATAGGCTTGAAACTCACACCAGGCGCGTGTGCGTGCATGCCCAAAATCCCAAGAGGAGAGTGGAGGAGAAGGGACTGTGGCATGGCCATCCCCCTAGAGGGTGATTTCTTGCTTTCTGTCTCTCTGTCTCTCCAGTGAGCATGCACATCCTATAGCAAAAATCTCTATTAATAAAAGAAGGGGGGAGGGCTGGCAAGTAGCATAGTGATCAAGAGGACTGGACTCCCACATGGACAACTGCGGTTCAAGTTCTGACCGGGCGGCTTGCTTTCTCACTTTTTCTCTCTCTGGTCAAATTAAAAAATAATAGTGACAAATAAATTTGAATTAATTATTTTTTAAAAAAGAGAGAATCTTGGTGTTTTATGTTCAAGACATTGCTTATTTTATCAAATAGAATTTTTTTTAAGATTTTTGAAATAGTGCATGTGCACTCACTGAAGAGAGACTGAGAGGGAAAGTGATAAGTCACCCCTGTGGGGGACGGCCATGCCGCAATCCCTTCTCTAGTCTTCTTTCAGCCATGCACATGTACCAGGTGCATTTTTCAAGCCAACAGTTCCAGGACTGAAACCGTGGAGCAGTCACGTGGGACTCAGTGCCTTAACCACCACGCCACCCTAGAAAAAATGTTTAAGTTTACTTATTTACTTAACTGCATGAGATAGAGAAAGCCACATACCTGTGATTATTCTCCATTTCCAGCCTTCCAGCCAGCCAGAATTTGACCTCAGGGACTTCCCATATGGCCCCAGCATTGTACAATGACACCCTGTCACCTCTGCTACCACAGCTGGGCCTAGCAAGTAGATATTTTTAAAGCACAATTACCACTGTGCCAGGCAAAAATGTGCAGATTAACAAGATGTGGTCTCCTCTATGGGGGGGGGGGGGGTGTGATTTCTAGCTTTCTGTCTCTCTGTCTATCTCGGTCTTTCTGGTGAGCACATGCGTCCTATAGTAAAAACTTCTCCCGCCCAAGCCCCCAGTGGCTCCAGCTAGAGTATCTCCACTTCCACAGCCGAGCTGAAGCTCAGCACTGGGATCTTAACCACAGCAGCCACAGGTCTGCACCAGGCACAGGAGACAGAGAAACGAAACCCCTCACTCCACCCTGCTCATTCCAAACAAGAGGACACGTGGAACAGTGAACTGGGAAAGGGAAGAGGGGAGACAGATGAGGAAGGTCAGGATTGAGGGAAGCACAGGAACAAGCCGGGGTCAGGAAAAAGCAGGGGAATCGGGACTGTGGGGGCTGTGGGGAGTAACACAGGGTTTACCTTCCCCTCCGGGAAGATCACCACCGCCCACAGTCCTCCTGCCCAGCCTGGTCCCACTGACCAGCTCCAGGGCTGCCCCACTGTCGTCTAAGCACTGGGCCAGCTGTGAACCATGCAGCAGAGACCAATAGAGATGGTCTCCACCCCCAAACAAGGGCGACAGAGTGCCCAGAAATAAATGGATCGTGGGGGCCAGTAGGTGACATGGTGGTTAAGGGCACTGGACTCCCACATGGTGGTTCGAGTCCCGGACCGGGTGACTTGCTTTCTCTCTCTCTCTCTCTCTCTCTCTCTCTCTCTCTCTCTTTTTCTCCCTCTCTAGTCAAATTAAATTAAAATAAATAAATAAAGTTAAATAAAATAATTCTTTAACAAAAAATAAATAAATAGATCATGGTAAGTCAGGACACGCACAATGAAGGCAGAGAACAGGGAAAGATGCAGGAAACACGAGAGCACACAGGAGCGACCCAGCATGAAACGATGGGGAACGATGGTGTGGGAGACGGCCAGGGGAGCTCCCCAGGCCAAGGCACCAAGGTAAGAAAAGCAGAAGAAGGTGCCAGGTGCATGGTGGGTTCGGGGGAGTGGTGAAAACACTGTCATTTGCATCTGTTTGGTCTCTGGATGGAACACCATCAGGAGATCAGGTGTGTTCGGGACAAGAGCAACTACCCCTAAGGACACCATTGTGGACATCCAGTGAGCAGGGACTCTGACCTGGACGAGGTCAGCTAGGTGAGATGAAGACATGGGGCTGGACTCAGAGGTATTAGGACAGGGGAGCCAGAGGCCTGGGACAGCAGGATGGGAGCACCGTGTCGCGGGGTCAAGTGTGGGCTCCTGAGAGAGGTGGCCAGCCTGGTGGGCAGCAGGACACACACACAGTGAACCTGGCTCAAGACACCTTGCCACATCCGAGGCCAAGGAGCTGCACCGAGGACTACTAAGACCATGTCAACAAGGAGAGAAGTCCCTCCGGGCAGCACAATCCACACAGTGAAGGGCGTGACAGCCGCAGGTCTATCGGCTAGTAAATGGAAAAACAAACCGCAGTCGATCTGCACGAGGGAATATTGTCCAGCCGTTGGTTAAGAGGAAAGAATTGGGACCAGCAGTTAGCGTAATGGCTATGTCGCTGGACTCCCACGTAGTCGACCGCGGTTCACGGCCCGGACCTGGTGGCTTAAAACACGCCGGGCACATGTGCGTGCGTGCCCAAGGTCCCGAGAGGAGAATGGAGGAGAAGGGATTGCGGCATGGCCATACTCCCTGGGCAGGGGGGGAGAGAGGATTTCTCGCTTTCTGTCTCTCTGTCTCTCTCTGTCTATCTGGCAAGCGCACACGCCCTATAGCAAAAACCTCTCAAAAAAAAAAAAAAGGAAAAAATTACTGACACTTGATGCAACTCGATGAACCTTACTGTTACACTAAGTGAGAAAAACACACATATAAAGGACCTCATGGTTTATGACTCTGTTTATATAAAATACCCCAAACAGGGACTAGCAGTTGGTGTAATGGTTATGTCACTAGACTCCCATGTAGTCGATCACGGTTCAAGTCCCAGACCCGGCGGCTTAAACTCACACCAGGCGCGTGTGCGTGCGTGCCCAAGATCCCGAGAGGAGAATGGAGGAGAAGGAATTGCGGCGTGGCCATCCCACATTACCACCTGGGGGGTAATTTCTCATTTTCTGTTTCTCTGTCTCTTTCTAGCGAGCGCATGTGCCATATAGCAAAAACCTGTCCAGAAAGAAAGAAAGAAAGAAAGAAAGGAAGGAAGGAAGGAAGGAAGGAAGGAAGGAAGGAAGGAAGAAATACCCCAAATGGATGAACCCAAAGAGACAGAGAATGGATTAGTGGCTACAGAAGAACAGAGGGAAACCTCGAGTGACTGCTGAGGAGTGCGGGCTTCCTTCTGAGGTGATGAGCAAGCTCGGAATTAGATGGCAATGGTCATACACTGTGAGTGGCCTTAAGGCCATGGAATTGCACACTTTAAAAAGGCCAAAAGTGATACACTTTGTTATTTTTTCACAGTTTTTTAAAAGACACTCAAAGACCAACTTACAGCGGCTCCTCAGCCAAAGACACAACTATCGGAGCGTTAATATCGGCGATAACTGCATATTAAATGTGTTTCAATCACGAGTCCCTCGCAACACTGAAAAGCATGTCTTTAATGTTCATTAGTCCCTCTTGGAAGATTCTAGTGAGCCAACAAACTCATTTTCTTAAAACTTAAAGGGAAAAAATGAAGTATTCATCTCTCCTTTCCTTTGCAAAGCATGCCCTGGATAATCGAATGGAGGGAGGGGAAGTTTCTCTACACAGAACTATTCCACATAATCACAGGGAGGAAATTCAGATTAGACTATCATCAGATGGCAATCCCAGGGGAACTAGTGGGTCCAAGCACTGCACATCCCAAAAAGACACCCGCCGGACATTAGCATCCTCTGAGGGGAGGATGCTACACCTCCTGTGAAGCAGTCTTGCCAAAACAGGCAAATCTGCATCTGAGCAAACCTCAACATCTAAGGACAAATCTACATAAAGAACAAAAGACAAAGAGGCGTGTGGGTGGCCCATGGTGGGGTGGTTAAGGTGGTTGGATCCAACATGGCCAGTTGCATGGTTCAAGACCTGGAGGGAACCAGCAGTTAGCGTAATGGCTAGGTCGCTGGACTCCCACATAGTCAACTGCGGTTCGCGTCCCGGACCCGGTGGCTTAAACTCATGCCAGGCGCATGTGCGTGTGTGCCCAAGATCCCGAGAGGAGAATGGAGGAGAAGGGATTGAGGCGTGACCATCCCCCCTGGGGGGTGATTTCTCGCTTTCTGTCTCTATGTCTCTCTCTGACTGTCTGGCGAGCGCACGTGCCCTATAGCGAAAATCTCTCAAAAAAAAAAAAAAAAAAAAAAAAGACCTGGACACTGCAGCTTGAAAACCATGTCAGGTGCACATGTATCCATGCCCAATAGCCCAAGAGAACAATGAGGGGAAAAGGACTGCAGTGTGGCCATAATCCCCAGGGGGTGAGTTCTCACTTTCCCTCACTCTGTCTCTTTCCAGCAAGCACACACACCCTGCGGCAAAAACCTTAAAACAAAACAAAACAAAACAAAACAACAACTGACCGTGTTCTTTCTCTTCACATCCTTGCCACTGCAGTCCAATAACCGTCCCCTCCCTGAGGCAGGCAGGGATGAACAGGGAGCATCCTTCCCTGGAAATGGGAAAGAGGAAAGCATGTGAGGTCTCAGTTCGGTTCAACCCAAGTATGCCCACGAAGTGATTTTTAACTGTCCTGATTTTGCAAACCTTCCATCTCGCAGCCTGGGTCTGTGGGAACATGTGCAAATCCCCCTCAGTCCACTGCTCCGCCTGGTCCAGACAGGGTTGCTCCTGCCCAAGGAGCCACTGAGTCTTCTGCCAGGAGCCCAGCGTCCTCCAAGGCTCTTCTGTGCACACTCCACAGCAGCCGGGCGGGGAAGCGGGGACTTCATGACCACACGACCACACGGCAGGTGCCTCTCACAGCTGTTTTTCTTTTGAACTCTGTGTCTTTTAAATCCATAGATAATTTGCAACATTTTTACTGAGATAAAAATTCACATAACATGAAACTCGCCATTTTAAAGTGCACAGTTCGGTGGTTTCAGTATACCATGTTATGCAATCACCACAGTTTATCTAATTCCAGAACATTTTCATCGCCCCAGAACGACACCCCACAGAACAGGAGCACTCGCCCCCATTCTACCCTTCCCTCCACCGCCAATGCCAATGGACCGAATTACCTTCTCCGGACATTTCCCATCCATGGAATCACGCATGCTGTATTTTGTTCATCAGAGAAAGACACAGGGTGGGGCGTGGGGGGTAGAAAGCATCCCTAGTGGACATGGTCAAGCTGCAATCCCTTCTCCTCAGTCCCTCCATCCTGTCCGGATTTGGGAGCACACATGCACACACCCAGTATGTTTTTCACGCCACCAGGGCCAGGATTCAAACCATGGTTGGCCATGTGGGAACTGGCTTCCTTAACCAGTAGGTTGTGGGGCTGGCCCCTATTTTTGGTCCCCTCTCTTTAGTGGCAGACTGCTGCATCCTCTGCCCCAGCATCCCAGTTAGCCAGAGCACAGATGCTCACAACCCCACCGGATGCTCAGGTTGGTCCACGACCCCAACCCGGGCCTCCTGCTGGCCCTGCCCTGGACAGCAGCACCCAACACCTGTTCCACCACAGCTGGGCCTATCCACCCATCTGGTGACGGGCACGTGGGCCGGTGGGGGTGCTGGAACCTGTGCTGGGCCAGGGCTGTAAGGGTCAGATGCCCTGCGGTGTAGGAGCCTCTAGATGGCAGTGCCCAGCCACAAACAGCAGCAGATGAAGCAGCATGCAGAGGGAGGTGCAGGAGGGAGGGTGCGCACTGGCAGGGGGGCAGGAGCTCAAGGCCCCCAGCTGGTTAGCTCACTGGTGAGAACTGCTCCTCTTTGGGGCCTCGACAATAATGCTGCTAATGGATGCTTTACAGCCTCTTGGGAACTTACCTAGCCTCAGAGCATCTAATAGCTGTCCACAATTCTTGGAAGCAAATCTGAGTTCTTCACGTTGGCCTGCCCATCCCTCTCCTCAGTCTCCACCTCCTGCTCTCTATAGGGGCCAGGCACACGGTCTTCAGTCCCTTGCCACCTACACTCCTTGACTTGGGACCTGGGCAGAGGCTGACCCCACTGTCCGGACTTGCCTGCCCTCCCTCATCAGCCTGCAACTCCATGTGGACAGAACCACATCGCACCCATGACTGTGCCCATGAAGCAAGGTCAATGACACCTACCCTGAGTGTCCTCGTCTCGGTTAAATCAGAGAAGAGACTCTTAATCTAGATCCACAGATACACGGAGGCTGAAAGACTCAAGCAAACTCCTAGAATTTTTCTGGGGGAAGTACCTGTGGGCACCCCCTCCACACATTCTCAAAGAGCCACGCCTACCACCACCAAACCATCAGGACTCACTGGTCAAAGTCGATGGTTCTCAAGCCAGAGCCTCCTGGGAAGTGTTCAGATTTAGATATTCTACAACCCTTCTCCCTGCAGCAAGGTCTGAGTTGCAGGCTTGGGAAGGGCTTTGGATCCTTATTATTAATACTAGTGGTTGCCGGGGCCAGCAGGTGGTGTGGTGGTTAAAGGTGCTGGACTTCCACATGTCTGACCATGGTTCGAGTCCCAGACCTGGCAGTTTGCTTACTTACCTTCCATCTCTCTCTCTCATTATGTCCCTATCTGGTCAAAATAAAATTAAGTTAAATCAAATAATTCTTTCAAAAAAAAAAAAATACTAAGTGTCTGCCACCAGGTGTCTTTTGTAGTCTCCAAGGACCACAGAAACACATGCTGAAGTCTTCCTTGACCCACCTAAAGATCTTGGCAAAAGGCATCTTGAGGCTCCCTCGAGGGTTAACGTTCTCAGAGGCTTCCAGAAAACACACGACCCTCCTGGGGGTCACGTTACAGGTGTGGTGATGCAAGAGACCTCTCTGCCCTGCGGCTGCAGGTGGGGGCGCTGGAGCCTGTGCTGGGCCAGGGCTGTAAGGGTCAGATGCCCTGCGGTGTAGGAGCCTCTAGATGGCAGTGCCCAGCCACAAACAGCAGCAGCTGAAGCAGCATGGAGAGGGAGGTGCAGGAGGGAGGCTGCTCACTGGAGGGGCGGCAGGAGCTCAAGGCCCCCAGCTGGTTAGCTCACTGGTGAGAACAGCAGGAAGCTGGGGCATTCAGACATTTCAACCTAGCGATGGACAGGAGCGAGGCAGCCTAGTGACCTGCGATTCTGGATTATCAATAATGAAAGTAGCAGCTACATAGAAAACTCAGTGCCAGTGAGTTCAGCCAAATTAAGGTATTCTTGCCTAATTTCCCATCACATTACAAGCACTTCCCCACATCTTGAAATATATTTTTTTAAATGTGCTTTATAAAGGCTTCATAATTTTGCATCTAATGAAACTAGTAGGATGTGTTTAATCAGTCCCCTACCGCCATGTTTCCAGGTACCTGTCTTTACTCTCAGTAACTAACATTTCAACCCTACTGTTGAATAATGCTGTTCGTTCCCTTGGAATATATGTTTAGAAACAGGATTACAGGAGAGTTGAGACTGTAGCCTAGTGGTTAAAGGGAGCCAGATCCCACATGACCAGTGGTGGTTCAGACCCCAACCTTCATGGCCTGAAAAACACACCAGGAACATGTGGGTGTGTGAGTGCCCAACATCCCAAATGAGGGAGTAACAGAGAAGGGACTGCAGAGTGACCATGCTCCATCAGGACATGCTTTCTCACTCTCCCTCTCCCTCTGTCTGTCCCTCTGTCTCAGGTGAACATACCCACCCTTTGGCAATTAAAAAAAAAAAAAAAAAAAAAAAAAGAGCTAGGACCACTTTAAAGCTCTCGATAGATGTGGCTCTCTTGTTCTCGGAAATGTTTCAACACTTCGGGAGCCATGTGTGAGAGAGCACATCATCTCAGACTTCCTGCCCCACTAATCTCCACTGACCTTCCCCAAACTGTATCCAGGGCCACATGGATAGTGTGGTAAACACATCTTTCTGGGAGGAAATCCCACGTGGGAAGATTTATGGTTCAGGTCCAAAGACCTCCCTGACTACTGCCAGGCTCTCACTTGCCGATGGCCCAGAGCTGGCCAAGGCAGGTGATAGAACATGGTGTTAAGACCCTATTGGCAGGGCCAGCAGGTGGTGTGGTGGTTAAGGGCACTGGATTCCACCATGGCTGACCTAGGTTCCAGTCCCAAACCTGGTGGCTTTCTCTCTCTCTCTCTCTCTCTCTCTCTCTCTCTCTCTCTCTCTCTCCCCCCCCCCCCCTCTCTCCTCCCTCCCTCCTCCCTCCCTCCATCTCTGGTCAAAATAAAAATAAATTTAAAAAGTTAAATAAAATAATTAATAATTCTGAGGTTTTTTTTTTAAAAAGACCACATTAGAGAATCTCTCTTTCTCTCTCTCATTCATAGAATATAATTACATGAGTAAACTTTAAAAAAAAAATTGTATTCAAAATCCGATCTCTTTAAAACTTGAATGTGACAAGTTAAGGTTAGACCTTTTTTTTTATTCTCATATCTAAGGAATCTTGTAAAGACTTATATAAAATACATATTATTTTTTAAAAAGGGGGGATGAGTAGATAAGTGTAATGGTTATGTTGCTGGACTCCCATGTAGTTGACCGCAGTTCGATTCCCAGACCCAGCAGTTTAAACTCACACTGGGTGTGTGTGCATGTGTGTCCAAAACTGTATGAGGAGAATGGAGAAGGAATTACAGCATGGCCATGCCCCCCCAGGGATGATATCTTAGTTTCTGTCTCTCTTTCTTTCTCTCTCCAGTGAGCACATGTACCCTATAGCAGAAACTCTATTTTTTTTTTTAAGAATAAAAAGAGGGAATGGCCCCAGAGTCTAGTGGTTAAGGGAGCTGGATTCCACATGGCCAACAAGCAGTTCAAATCCCAGTACTGGTGGCTTAAAAAACATGCCTGCATGTGTGCTTGCATGCCTAAAATTCCAACAGGATGGAGAAATGGAACGGATTGTGCTTGCTGGTGCTTTCTCTCCCTTCCCACACACCATCTTTGTCTCTCTAGTGAATGCACAATTTAAAAAAAAAAAAAAAAACTAAGCATGGATACTGTTTTATTTTTTAGAGATTTTTGCTATAGGGCACGTGCACTCGCCAGAGAGATAGAAAGCGAGAAATCACACACCCCCCCAGGGGGGGTGGCCACACTACCACCCCTTCTCCTATTCTTCTCCGGATTTTGGATACACACACATGCGCGCCCAGTGTGAGTTTTGAGTCGCTGGGTCCAGGACTCGAACCATAGTCGACTACATGAGTCCAGAGACATAACCATGATGCCATCTGCTGGTCCCATAGATTCTAAAATTTATTTTGCACCAAAATTAATTTGTACGTTAATTCCACTTTCATGACCTTTTAAAGTCTCTTTGTATTAGTCATTTGTATTTCTGCTTCTGAAAACCCTCTGTTCATACCTTTTATCTATTTTTCCTTTATGACACAAAACTTTCTAATTCACATATAAAAACTATGTGTATCTATCAGGGAGGTTAGATTTTTCATACTTGTCATGGTTCCATTTTCTTTCAATTTTTTTTATTGGTGATAAATGAAATTTTACACTTCTAATCAATCTTGAAAAAATATTATTACCTTTATGTGTATAAAGTTAAATATTCACATAAATTTTCTCCCAGTTTCCAAATTTATTTTTTTTACATTTAACTTTTTTCCTTTTTTTTTTCTTTTTCAGAAGGCTTTCATGGAGCCTGTCCTGTATCACAAAAGTTAAGCACTGCATTAAGGAAGCTGGATCACACATGGCCAACCAGGGCTCGAGTTCCAGCCCTGTCGCGTGTGCTCATGCTCAGGATCCTGACAAGATGAAGAATCAGAGGGAAAAGGATTTCAGTGTGATCAGGCCCCATTAAAGGGTCTTTTCTCTGTCTCTGTCTCTCTCTTTCTCTCTCTCCCTTGTCTCGTGTGCACATACATGGCCTCTGGCTTTGAAAAAAATTTAAGTTTCTCTCACTTAATGATAGAGTGTGCATGCCTGCATGAAAGGGAAAGGGAGGGGCACCTTTGATGGGCGCTCTGCCACAGTGACCTTCCCCAGGACGCCAGCTCATCAGGACCCTGGGCATGCACACACACCCGAGTCTTCTCATCTACCTGGATGGGGGTAGGAACCAGCGGTCAGCCATGTGGCTTCCAGCACCAGTACACTACACTACAGACTGTGCCACTTAGGCGGGCCCACCACGAACTCTTCAATGTATTTCTTTTCCCCCATTAGTCATTTTCCCAAAACCATTAGCTGACTGAGCCACCCCTTCCCTGTCACTTGGTTATTTTGAGATGGACTACCAAGTTCTTACAGAACCATATTTTCTGAAGTAGCTATCATATTTCATGGTTTGTGCTAACACCTAACTTAGAATCAATACCATTTTATTCACTTATTTCAAAATTTCCAGGACTATTCTCAGCTGCAGATGCCGACAGCTGAATAGTCATACTTCTTAACACACCCAAGGGTGGCGCAACAGTCCACAATGGAAGTTCCCCGGCCCCTGTCTCGGGGCCTCTCCACAAGCCGTGTTGTGCAGCTGGGCTGGCTGGGACTAGGGTGCTGGTGTCTCTCTTCCTTGCTTCCTGTCTCTCACTCATGGAATAAACTTTAAAAATAAATACTCTGGGGGCAAGCAGGTGGTGTGGTGGTTAAGGTGTTGGACTCCCACACGGTCAACCACAGTTCATGCTCCCGGAACCAGCAGCTTGAAACTCACGCTGGGCGCATGTGTGTACATGCCTGAAATTCAGAGAAGAGAGTGGAGGAGACGAGATTATGTCTTTGGTTTAATGCTAGTGGAGGAAAAAAGCAAACTCTAAGGAAATGCCTGTAGTGTGATTGCATTCATATTTTAAAAACTCATAAACACATATGAATACATAGGAAGTGGTCTAGACTAGAGGTCTGGAAGTTTTTCTGTAAAAGGTCATTCTGTAGATATTTTCAGCTCTGTGAACCAGGTTTCTCTCACAACCATTAAGCTCTGCCTATGTAACATGAAAGGATCCTCAGACAATACCAAACCCCATGGCCGCATCCCATAAAACGTTATTTACACAGAGAGTGGATTGAATTTGGCCCTCAGGCTGTAGTTGGCTGATGATCAGTCCAGAGCAATAGATACCAAAGCGATACCTCTCTTCTCCCAGAGAGGAGAGCCAGAATCTAAGTTTAGGAGATAAATAGAAGTATTAGCTTTATCTGTTATGTGTAAGGGCAGTTCAGATTTATGTATCTATTTTACCATATTTAATAAATACTTATGTAGTGCTTGCAATATTCTAAGAACTTCGTAAGTAGTAAAGTCAGTAAATTCATTTAAGCCTCATAACAACTAGAAATAGAAACTATCCATTACCGGGGCCAGCAGCTGGCACAGAAGTTAAGGCAGCTGGATCCCACATGGCCAACTGAGTGGTTGAGTCCTGGATCTGGAGGCTTGACAATCATGCCAGGCATGTGTGCATGTGTGCCCACAGTCCTGAGAGGAGACTGGAGAAGGGACTGTGGTGTGGTCATCCCCCCCTTTTTTTTGGGGGGGGGGTGGATAATTTCTCTCTCTTTCCGGTGAGTACACAAGCCCTATAGCAAAACTTAAAAAAAATTAAATTTTTTTTAAAAAAATTATTCATTACCCTCATTTTACAAAAAAGAAAAGTGAGGCACAGAGCCAGGACTCAATCGACTCAGACAGCCTCTCTCCAGACCTAACTGTGCATTCACATTACTTTATCTAATCCTGCTGTGTTTTCTTTAAATATTGTTCGTTAATATTCTCAACCACTTTGACAAAGAATGCCGTTTTCCACCTCGGCCTCTGTGACACAGCTGGCAGCCTACAGGACTGTGGAGCTGGAAGCCACAGGCCAATTGCAACTTGATTCCCTGGCCTGGTCGGCCTAAAAACATTCAGCAAAAGCAGGTGTCTAGGATCCTGGTGGCCTGATAGCTGAAGGATAGCGGAGTGACCGAGCCCTGTAGAGGGTACGCTCTTGCTCGCTCTCTGCTGAGACAATGAAACACTACCATCTTCCTAGAGTGAAGAAAAAAAAGTTAAACAGACTTCAGAGATAAAATCCCAGGCTGGAATCCCAGCAGGGGAGCCTCAGACAAGTCACTCAGCCCTTCTGAGCATCAGCAAAGCAGACAGCACTTGTGCCCTTGGGGATGCAAAGCAGACAGCACTTGTGCCCTTGGGGTGCTTAGACGCATGGGGTGTGCAGGCAAAGCAGCAGGTGACAGTTGAGAAATAGGGTCAGCCGGTCATGGGGTGACTGCTGCAATTGGCTCCTCATACCTCACTGTGGGCACAGAAGCCCTGCAGACCAGGTGGGCTTCCTGTCTGTCCCCACCTGTCTGCACAAAGAGAAGCTAGAGTCGGTTTTGCACACCGCCATGTGTTTGTCTTCTGTCAAAGGCAGACAGGATTCCAGCCACACCAGGATTCCAGCAGGGACTCCTGAGGCAACACCCTGCAGGTAGGCCCAGGGACATCACCAGAACCCCACTCGATGGTCTGGGAATGGGAAGAACGTTGGGGTTGAAGCAGCAAGATCTAAACCCAGAGAATAAGCTTCTCCAAGTTCAGCCATCCAACCAGAAACCCCCCCACCCAGGACTGGCAGAGGACCCATTTCAGAGCCTGGGGAGATGCGGCACAGAAAGCTGCCAACTGTCTTCCCAGATACTGTGCTCAGAGGACCAAGTAGTGTTTTGGTTTGTTTTTTTTTTGTTTTGTTTTTTTGCTGTAGGGCTCATGAGAGAGAAATCACCCCCCAGGAAGGATGGCCACAAGGCAACCCCTTCATCATTCTCCCCCTTGGTATTCTGGGCACTCACGCAAACGCACCAGTGCTCAGCATGGTTTCGAGGCCACTGAGTGGAGTCGTGAGGTGCCAGGTGGGCCATGTGGGATCAGGCACCCAACCCAGTAGCCCCCACAGAACAGCCTGCCCTTGTGGCTCACCTCACCATGGGGTGCCAGCTCGGCTCACTGCCAAGCAGGGGCTCACAGATTTTCACAATCAGCCAGGATGTTTCTATTCTGCTGGAACTGGGTTTAACAGCAGCAGCAGAGGCCCAGACCTGGCCTTGTTTGAGGTTAGTGAGCAGGCCCCGCAGCCTGTGGCCTCCAGGAAACAAAGGGCTGCGAACCCAACTGGGCCCTGGGTCAGGGTGGGGGTCGTGGTCCCTTTAGGGAATTGAAAAGCGGGGTGAATAAAAGAGGCACCTGGACACCGGAAACTGGTAGCAGCCCCCTGGGTTCAAATCTTGACTCCAGCTCCTGGTCCATTCAGCAGCGCCCCTCTGCACCAGGAACACCCCAAGGCAAGCTCTGCCTGGGAGGACTGTTGCTTTAAGGCCAGGCAGGCCAGCCCAGCCATTTTCATGGAGCCGGAGTGGAGCCAACTCAGCGTTGTCGCTCAGTTTTCCACATTAAGAGACTCAAACAGGAAGTGAGTCATCACTGGAGAATGTAGGGTTCCCGCCCCGGAGGTCAGGCCTTTGTGGTGCCTGGCTGGTGGGCCCCGGAAGATTTCTGCAACATAGCGAACAGCGAACAGAACAGCTGTAGTCTGTGACTGACAAGAGGCTTCAGCCCAGGTCAGGGAGAGCTGTCAGCAGCTCACTGCCAGCAGCTCACTGCACAGAGAGCCTGGAGGCTCACTCAGGACCTGCCCAAGCCCCTACTGCCCCATATTCCCTGTCCCCTCCTGAGTTCCCAAGCTCGACCTCAATGAAATCTTCAGTTACCTTCCAGACAGGGCAGACAGATGGATCGGGGTTTGGACCCTGACCTGGTCAACTCTAACCTCCAAATGGCTGTCTTGTATACAAAATGGGAATTCCTTCCTCTCTCAAGTTTTTTGTTTTTGTTTTTTTTTGGCTGGTGGGTATGTGAGTTCAGAGACAGAGAGGGAGTAAAGTGAGAAAACATCTCCATAGGGAGTTGCCAGGCCACAACCCCTTCTCCTCTTCAGAATTTGGGCACACATGTATGCGTGCCTGATGTGTTTTTCAAGTCACCAAATCTGGGACTTAAACAATATAGCCATCCATGTGGGATCCTGCAGCCTTAACCACATGCCACCCACCAGTTGACCCCTTCAACAAATGTTTACTGTCAACTCAGTGTCAGGTAAGAGGAGGGCAGCACACATAGACCCTGCCCTCCGAAACAAAAATTAACCAGTAAGTAAGGTCACCCCAACACATGAGAAACAAGGAGCAGAGAGGGTAATGTTTGAGGGGAAAGTGAGAAAGGTCCCAAAATAGCATGTAAAATGAACCAGAAAGCAATAGCCTTTTCAAAGAGTGGGCAGAGGGGCATCCCAGGAGCAGAATTCCAACAAGAATTTCACAGTATTTGCAAACTGGCAGCTGGATTAAATGTCAGCAAGGGGAAGTCGCTGGACAGGCTCCAGTGGGCTGGACCCTGGAAGGGAAATCCCATGGCTTCCCATCCTTCCAAGGGTCTGTTCCCTGACAGCCTGTACAAGGACGGGGAGAACGTGCACCCCTTCCCCAACCCCACCCTGCCACCAGATTGTGTGGGCTGTCCTGGTCCCAGCACCTGGAGGTGGAGGTGGCGGGAGGCTGGGGGATGGCGATTTGAATCGGCAGTGCACTGGGCTGCTGTGCCCCAGGTCAGATCATGGGCAGCTCCCCACACATTGCGCATGGGATAATGTCAAGAGTGAATTGCTGTCCTTCAAGGTGAGATTGTGACAAACCAAGGACTGAGCACCACATAGACCATTCCTAGATTGTTCCACCGACCTCAGTGTGTCCCACCCTCCCTCCCAGCCCCTTCTCTCACCCAGAGAAAGTCTCCACCCAAACTGTCCACTTCCCAAACCCAGGCAATCAAGTCATCAAAGCCTGTCTCATCTAGTCAATGGAGGTAACACTATTTGTCCCCCAACCTTAATATGAGAATTATGCAGTGACCTTTAACTTCTTCGTTATACAGCACAAGATGCAGATCTGTACAGGCTGGTAACGTGAAGGGCTCCTAAACTGGAAGACGAAGCGCAATGTCCCGTGTCTACTCCTTTGCACATTGTTCCGGGAAAACATACACATGGGTACATAGGCCAAGTGAAAAAGCACAGCAAGTAACTCGACAGGAGAGGCAGGCTGAGGTCTGTGGACACATGGGCAGCAATCTACGCCACGTAATGGCATTCCAGTTGAGCTAATGCAATGGCCGATGTGCTTGAGGACCGAAAGTCTTTCCACTTCTGCTGCATCCATCAGCCTTCGTGTTGGTCCAACTCCCATGGCAGCTCAAGAGGCTGTGGTGGCTCCAGGCTTATTCGTGGGTGACATCCAGGAAGACCTCACCATAACTCCCCTGTACAACACTCTCCACCCCACAAGTATTATCAGTGTAATTATAAGTAGAGGTAGGGTCAGTATGTGGCATAGTGGTTAAGGTGCTGGACTCCCACATGGTCAACCACAGTCCCAGTCCAAGTTCTAGACCCAGTGGCTTGAAATTCAAACCGAACACATGTGCACGCATGCCCAAAATCCCAACAGAAGAATGGAGGACAAGGGACTGCGGCATGGCCACCCCCCTCCCCCAAGGGGTGATTTCTCACTGTTTCTGTCTCTATAGCAAGCGTATGCACCCTACAGCAAAAATCTCTCAAATAAAAGTAGAAGTAAACAGGTAATAGGACAAAGATGTACATTTTTTTTTCCATCAAAGATACTCTGTCCTACCGCAGACCTTTTGATTTTGATGTGTGAGCTGTAAGACTCTCTAACATTCCTCCAGGTGACAGCCCCACCAAAGTCAGGAAGACATCTCCTGGACACAGCTGCTGGTCACTGAGAAGCCACAATTCACGACGTACTGGACCTTGTAAGTACAAACTGCTTCCTGCTCAGTCGTCACCCTTCCCACAGGGACACACGGACTATAAGCCTGAAGGTGGGTGGGCAGCCCAAGAGCAGGGTTTGAGTGTCTGACGGTACCAGCTGCCATCAGCCTCAGGCTGGCCCTAAGGCGCCCTATGCCATTGGCCACCTGCCCAGTTAGCCATGTGGGATGGGGCTCAAGAAACATTCCCTTGGGCAGTATGTACCAAAGCTCTGACCAGTGGTTCTCTACGGCAGAGCTTAAAAAACCCTGGTGCCGAGACCAGCAAACGGCATAATGGTTACATCACTGGATTCCCCACATAGTCGACCGCGGTTTGACTCCTGGACCCGGCAGATTAAAACGCTAGGCACATGTGCATGCCTGCCCAAAATCCCGAGAGGAAACTGGAGATGGAATTGCAGCGTGGCCATCTCCCCTGTGGATGATTTCTAGCTTTCTGTCTCTGCTTCTCCCGCAAGCACACGCATCTATAGCAAAAGCTCTCAAGGAAAAAAAAAAAAAGAAAATCCCTGGTGCCTGGGCCCTGGAAAAAACAAGCAGTCACATCTCGTTTTCCTGGGTGTACCCTGACCGTGGCTGGCTGTACTATACAGGTAAGCAACCGAGAACCACACAATTGGAGGGGAGAGACATGGTGGGAACAGACGCTGGGGCTAGTCCAGGACACAGGAGAGAATCTTAGACTCAAGGGAATTTTATCCAGCCAGATAACTACCACAACCAACAGGTAAAATGCGAGTGCTAACCACATGACAGGCTCAATCCCAGGCATCCTTATCTCCTCACTGACCCTGGGGAGGCCAACCATTTTGGTGAAGGTACAGCTCTCACCGACACCTCACTGACCCCAAGTCCTGCTCCTCACCACACCCTAGTTCTTGACAGAGTAGGAGGGTCTGGGAAGAGGAAAAATAGGGATTTTAGGCTTTTAAGTTACCTTCTATCCGCTCATCTAAGAAACATCCACACCAGGGCAAGCAGATAGCATAGAAGTCAAGGTGCTAGACTCCCACATGGCCAACCATGGTTCAAGTCCTGGACATGGTGTTTTAAAACTCACTCTGGGCATGTGTGTGTGCTCACCCAAAATCCTGGGAGGAGAATGTAGGGGGAATTGCAGTGTGGCCATTCCCATAGGGGCTGATTTCTCACTTTCCCCTTGCCTCTAAAAGAAACATCCATACTTACCTGTGCCAGAGCACCTAGGTTTTCAAACTGGTTCTGAAATCAACATAGGTCACATATGGCAGATGTTCAGTAAAAAAGAAACTGCAAAAGGACAGTAAAGCTAAGAACTGCTCTGAGACTTGAGTGTGTATGTGTGTTTACAACAGGGCTGGACAAGAGAGGTGTTTCTGACTGCAGATCACAGGCCGTAATGTCTGAGAAACACTGAGATGACCAAGAGGCAAGCCTTCATATACTAAATGTAAATGTAATAGAAAAACACAGTTCCACCCGCCATTCACACTGACCTCAGCAGCTCCAAGCAGCACATCAGAACCTCTTGGTCCTTGGGAATTTCTAGACAGACCTTGAGTTTGACTTGGCTATTTTCATACGGAGATTCACCACCAAGGAGATGGGGACCAAGTGATCAGCCTCCTCCCACTGCACTAAGACAGCCTACAGCTGTTCCCCTGCCCCCCAGAGAACTCCAGCCTAGGTCCACCACCCCCGAAAAACAGATCCCACTGGGCTGAGAATCTTCCCTCGAAGCTCAGTTAGTGGCACACACCTTGGTGGATTTATGGAAGATGTTGGGATTCTGAATCCACAAGCAAATACCGCTGAGGCCACTGCACCCAGGGAAACCAGAGGTGGCTGCCTGCCAGAAACTCCAAAACCCTTCCTTCCCAAGTCAGTCTCCAAAATTCCACTCTGAGTCTGCAAGTCCTTCATTGCTGATAAACTAGAACTCCTGAAGCTCTAAAGGCAGTTCCATGTTAAGAACCCTAAAATACTTCCAAGCAGCTCAGAGAACACGCCCACCAGTCTTAACGCAAAGAGACGGTACAGCCTCACCAACAGCTGTGTGTGCACAGGGGCCTGCACTGCCACCTTCGCAATGCACAGCTAACACACCAGCAGCTAACAAACAGCCTCTTGCATTGCTTAGAGGTGTGAGGAATAGGTTCAATGAAGTGAGACAGAGAGCCTGGACTTGCTGGCCTGTGGGCCTGGCACCTCCTGGTAAGCGTCTGACTTCCTTTGAAAAGTAAGACCTCACATGTGGACAAGCCCTTCCCTGAAAACCATATCACGGCACCTTCAAACATCACTGTATTTGTTATCCCTCGTTTCAAACTGCCCAGATGTGGTGAAATCGGTTCACCTTCAAGCCTACAGTGTCCATGTGCCGAACTCCCACAATAATTTATGTTACTGAACTGCTTTTCATTTTCCACACTAACTCCTAAATAACCACCAACCGACCAGCTTTATTTTAATAGCTCCATACACAAACACCCAGAACACTGTTGGAAGGTCCCTATTCAAAGGGTGAAGAAAAAGGACAAGTCAGAAGGACCTCTACATTGACATGCACATGTTAGTTTTTCAAGAACATGTTGAAATAAACTATCAGCCACATTCTAGTGTCCGTAAGTCTCTGCTGATGGATTATAAAAGTATCCAACTTCTAAGGAATTCAAGTCAACAGGTTCCCACTTTTTTCCTATTATACCTATTTCATATTTGGCAAAACTCAGCCCAGAGAGACAAAGTTACCCAGATTCCCACTCCTAGTGGTGGAATCCACATTCAAACCCAAGAGTAGTGAGCAGTGTTTAAAAACAAACAAAATAACTTTCCTTCAGGCCAGCAGGTGGCACAGAGGTTAGGGCAGCTAGATGCCACATGGCTGACTTTGCAGTTTCAGTTTTGGACCCAGGGGCTTAAAAATCACACTGGGCATGTGTGCGTGCAGGCTCAAAATCCCAGAGAGAATGAAGAAAGGACTGCAGAGTGGCCAGCCCCTCTAGAGAATAATTTCTCACTTTTTTCCTCCCCCACTTCCAACAAGCACATGTGCCCTATAGCAAACTACAAAAAAAGAAGGGAAAAAAAAAAAGACTCCTTTATATGAGAAGGCAGAACGCAAATTGAAATCACAGCATTACTTCTGCCTGCCAAGAAGTCTAAGTACCCCACCCTGACTAAAACATGGGGAGACGTTCAGATGTATTAACTGGATCCTCCCAAAGGTACTGACAGTACCTATCAGTATTTTAAATATGAATTCCTTTGAACCAGCAATTTCATCTGTAGAAATGTACAGAAACAGAGAGAAGCCAGAACATCCACTGCAGCACTATTCCCAATTGTGAAAAACTGGGGCCTGTGTAAAGGTCCATTCCTACAAAGGAGTACTATTCAGCCACAAGAGATTTCATCCCATATATTCTGATGTATACACTAAGGCTGCATATGCTAGAAGTTACCTAGAGGCTGGGTTTGGCATGTTTTTAGTATTTTTTTTAAGTTCTAAAGCAGTACCAAAAAAATAAGTAGCCACTGGAAACGAGATAAAGCATCAGTGACACTTCCCAATTTGGTTAGGGGCCACAAGACCTGTATCAGAACCTGAAAACCCTCTCGTGTAATGGACTGCCATCTAGGAAGAGCACACAGGCGCCATCACAGGAGGTAAAGCCCTGGCTCTTATGTTGTCAAACACACCAGTACAACACACCATGCAAAAGCCAACCAGGTGGCTCAGGCCAGCTCCTCTCATATACTGTCCTAAGTCATCAAGCCTCACCATTCCAGCGTGCAGTCAGAGAGCCAGCCTTTAGGGGAAGGGCATCCTGACTACCCAAGTTATAACGGCTTTCAGGAAGAGGGGCAGGGACTATAAACATCTCATCAGACCTACCTCCTTTAACTAAATTAAGCAGATATTAAGGTCTTTTAACTAAAATAAACAAGGGCTTCCTATAGCAGAACCTTTCAAGTCACTTCATTCCAAGGGTCCTGAATCTATCTCTGAAGATACTCAACCTCCCCAGCACTGGATGCCTCAGCCATTAGTCTAATAGATGATAACCATCAAAATAAAACACTAGTCACCACATCATACACCTCTCAGAAAGTCTAACAGTTCTGTTTGCAATTTTCTAAAATTAACCATGTTGCCCACGTTCCCAACTAAAGGCCCCATTTCAGAATCTTCTCTTGGCATTTTGCATCTTCACTGCCCTCCCAGGTAGATGAACCCTTGGGGTCAAACACTGGCATCCCCTCTGATTATAGAGGGAACCAGCCCAGTTTTCCTGGCTGAATGGTAGCCTTCAGGCTCAAAGGCAGCCATCGTTACTCAAGTTTGGGGAGTTCTAATCACCATTAGTGGTGGTGGTGTTGGGGGGGGGGGGGATCAGATGGCTAGTGTCTTTTTAAAAGCCTAACCTTCCATTACATCGAAAAGTTACTAAGATGTGAAAACCAAACAAAATTGCAGGCAAACCCCATCTTTTTTTTCAGGTTTATTCATTCTATGATTTAAGATGTATATCGCTAGTCCAGTTGAGTTGGATGAACCACACTGAAGAATTTGACTGCAGGTCTGCTTTCAAATTTACGTTGCTCTATAAAATACTAAGCATTATAATTAAGTTTTCAATACTTGAGTTATGCTCCAAATGCTGCAGTGTAAGAATGTACTTGACCTGCTCATGCCAAGTTGAGGCAACAGGAGCAGAAAAAACACATGAGCTGCAATGTCTAAAAGAATCAGAAAATTTGGATTAATGGAGAGAGGGATTCTGTTCACCTAAACTGTTAGGCTTTAAAATTCAGCCCACACTGTTCTCATGAGACTGAAAAGTTAAGTTTTTTAAAAGTGCCACCCAAGTATACAATCATCTGTGATTTGTTTTGCATCTAAACTAGCACAAAGAAATGCTTCAAAAATCTAGCTTGAGTGGTGTGCGCTTCTACGATGCCATGCTCTGCAAACTGGAGCCACATGGAAGGTCTGGGTTCAACTCCCTGTCTAACTTAAAAAGGTTGGGTACCTGTCACGCACCTGTAATCCTAGTGACTCAAGGAGCTGAGGCAGGGTGATGGCGAGCTGGAGGCTGGCCTAGGTAACATAGCAAGCAAGATGGTCTGAAAAAGGCAGATGTTGTGGCATAGGGGTAAGGCTAAGCCTGGAGGCTGAGGATGTCCGAACCAAATTAAATCATTTTCCTTTCTAATTGTAGGCCTCAAGGTTTTTCTGTATTTGGGAGTCCATGAGAGAACAATGGAAGAGAGAAGGGAAAAAAAAATCATTATGACTAGATGACAAGTAGCATTTGTGTTAAATGCAGTAGAAAAAAGTAACAAAAGTTAAAAGTTTTTTAAAAGTTTAATGGAGCCAATAAGGCATATAAATTGTGTTCTGGCAGACATTAAGACCTGCTTCCTCTTACCAAAGAAAATGGCACATGTTTACCAAAATTTGACAATTGAAAATAAAGGGTACTGAGATTAGGCTTCAGAGCACCAACTTAAAACAACTGGAAAAAAAAAAAAAAGTGTTATTCAACTTGGAAAAGGAACGTCTATAGAACCAAGGCATAAAGGGGAGATTAAATAAGTGTTCCTCAATCTCAAGATCCTCTAGGAATAGGAGTTCTGGCCACTCGTGAGCAATGCATCACACCATAAGCCCCAATTCCAGAATCTAAATTTTACAACAATAGAAAAACAAAGATAACTCCAAATACGTGTCCTGGAGTATTCCAAAGGGAAGCTTGAAAGTACTCATAATACATAGGCTTGTCCTTTTCAGATAAAATGACAGATTGCTGTTAATTCTATTATATTCAAACCAAAAACTGTCCAATTTTGAAAAAAAATTAGAAATATCTCACTTTCATTCCTAGTTTTAGCATGGAATCCATTTTTCTTTTAAATAAAGGCTACATCTATAATGAATACAGAACTTCAGTTCACACAACATTTCTAACATTCCATTCACATCCCACCCAGCCAATGAGTATTATGGTTAACTTAGCAAAGTTTCTTCACAAAAAAGGTATTACTAAGTGGCTGAAGAAATTGCAAAATTTAACAAAGTGCTGTAATTACTTAAAAAAAAAAAAAAAAACTCACATTGATTTGTAAGGTTTTTTTTTTTTTTTTTAAAAAAAAAAGAAGTAAATTCTTTAGGAACATGAGTTTTGATGTTTAAGCTCAGTTTGAAATTTCTGAATTTAATGCATTTATGACAAATGTGATTTGGCCTGTAAGACCCCAGATATGAAGACAGTCTTCAGTCTCACATAATATAAAATGAATTATCAAATTTTATCATCTTCTCCCCCTCCCCAATGATAACTGCACAAAATAGAGCATCCATGAAAAATGTGGAACAGGATATGAAAGACTAGAATACCTACCCCCACCAACCATCTCCCTAACACTGAACCCAAAGGAAGCCCATTCTCAAAGTTCATGACCTCACTACTTTGAGTCACCTGGAATGCAGTCTACATGTTTTACATTTACCATTAGGAAAGCATCCCCAAAGGAAGTAGCACTTGTCTTAAAACTGAGTATGTTAAACCTACAGGGTTAATCTGGGGGCAGTTTAATAATATTGCTACTTTTAGAGCACTAACACACACAAAGTGAATCCAATAAGGTTCTGTGTATTGATTTAGTATTAAGCATTAACTGCATGACCATCATAGCACCTCTGTACATCACACAATCACCAGAATTAGAAACTGCTTTGAAAACTGAAAACAGGGCACAGTCCATTAGAAGCTGCACGCTGTTCCTATGGAGAAATCAGGTGCGTGGTACAGTACTGCTGCAAAAATGGAAGCCGAATCATGTCTTCAAACAATTATTGGAACCTGACAATACTGTTGAAGCAAAATACTCAACACAGCAGGAAGTGGACAAAAAAAAAAAGGCATTTAACCAAATAAACATCTGATATTTCCTTTCCCTTTGAGAATAAATACAGTTAAGGTCACTTTTAGCCTTGGAACGGATATATGTTGGCCTATGATGATCTTGCTAACAACTACACAATATCTGATGTCCTCTGCTAGGATTATAGTTTTAAGAAAGCCATAGTTACAAGAGGCATCTACTGTAAATACCTAGAAACTTCCTTTTATGGCAACCACTAGAGAATTCACTTGTCTTTAAACAGTGAACAAGGGAAGATGGCCTCATGTTTCCTTTGCAATAATAGTATATGTTGAGGATCAAGTGGCTTTCAAGCAGCATGGTGGGTGTGAAAATGTTTGCAGTTTAGATCATTCTGTTGCGTTTATGGGTTGGTGAGTCTGTAATGACATCGCCACACTGGGCTGAGGTACGCTTTCTAGTTCCACCATTGTCCAAGTGGAGTGCCATTTCTTCTGATATGAAAGTGTTCAAATCGACATCATGGAGTCCATTTCTCCTTCGACTAGCATTCGATCCACTGCTTACATGTGTAGGAGAGCCTGGGGTACTCGAACGCACGCTTATACTAGCCATTGCACCACTAAGACCTAGGAAGAAGAAAAAAGGTTTTAGAGTTGCTCAATTATTTAACCCTTTCGAAAGCAACCCACTTTACTTTCCACGTTGTCATAGAGTCAAAGGATGTCTGCCTATTATCCCTGTAAAGAGTCCCTAGCGAACAATTTTTATTCAAGAAAAACAAAAACACCTGGCTTTGATGGATGTTTTATTGGCAATACTACCAATACTGACAATATTGTATGTTAACAACTAATTACTCAAAGCTTACTATGTTAGGTGTACAAATATATCGTGAAATTCTCCCATCTACTGTAGGTACCATATACAATTTACAGAGAAAAGGTGCTTGCTTTGAACAAGAAGTCATGTTAGCTAGCCCAAGTCACCACTCCAGTGGAACCCACTGATGCATGTGTGTCATGGGGGGGGGGGGAGGAGGGCACCAGGTGCAGGAAATCATCTCCAGGCCTGTGTAGGCTTGCTCCAACATCCCCTTTGGATAAAGTGACATTTATTTATCATCCAAAACAGTATCCTGTTGAGCCCAAAAAGGATCACTATTAAAAATTAGGCCAGGACATCAGGTATGACGTGGGTCTGCCCTGGACAAATCGGCTATATGGTCACTCGTGGTGTGGACTGTATGTGGCAGATACCCCTAGGATGGAGTGTATCTAAATTGTTCCTAATCCTTTAGAAAAGGGCAGAGGGCAGGGGTGGTATCAAGAATTCTGTTTTGCTTTCTGGGCTTTATTAAATACAGAAAATCCCAGCTCTTATCACTGGACCTCATTCCTCACTCTTGGAATAGTTAAGGAGCCAAACTGACATTTCACTCTTATATGTTGAGGATAAACCTGTAAAAAGCACAAGTCAGGAAGGAAACATAAACCACACAGTTGAATTAAATCCTACCACCACAGACAGTGGATTTTCTACCTTATGAATTTCCTCTTACACTATTCTAGCCTTGCCTGGAGTTTTTGTTGTTTATTGCTTGATCAAATTTACACCTGGTCTAGTATAAATGTTTGCAAAGAACAAGACTTTAAGCTCAGATGTTTGTGATAGGGGTTCATCCTTTCTAATTCTGAACTCGAAATACGTGGCTTACATTTGAATGTTAAGTTAGAAAATATTACCTGCCTCCTACCACAATGAATTTGTTAAACTGTCTTTTGTCACTGTTCTCACTCCACAAAATTGTGAATAATAGCCTAAACACCCTCCCATATGCTGACGATCACCGCTAGCACGCACCTCCCTCCTACTCTGCTCTACACTCCCTGCTCTAGAAACCCTCACACACACTTCTTTGTGCACGAATCCAACCTGTCCCCCCTCACTACTCTCCCTGTGGAAGATGCAGCCTCCCCCCCTTCCCACTAGCGGTCAGAAATGATGGTGTCCCTGCCAGCTAGCTCTACACATCGCAAAGGCTAGCAACCTAGTAAAAACATAAAATGAAGGGGGCTGGACAATGGCACAGCAATAAAAAGCAATGCTCTGAGAGACTGACCCACATGGGAAGGGGCCCCGGGGCCCCACTTTCACCCAGAGACCTCCATGATACGCTGAGTGAGTTTTTGTTGTTTATTGCTTGATCAAATTTACACCTGGTCTAGTATAAATGTTTGCAAAGAACAAGACTTTAAGCTCAGATGTTTGTGATAGGGGTTCATCCTTTCTAATTCTGAACTCGAAATACGTGGCTTACATTTGAATGTTAAGTTAGAAAATATTACCTGCCTCCTACCACAATGAATTTGTTAAACTGTCTTTTGTCACTGTTCTCACTCCACAAAATTGTGAATAATAGCCTAAACACCCTCCCATATGCTGACGATCACCGCTAGCACGCACCTCCCTCCTACTCTGCTCTACACTCCCTGCTCTAGAAACCCTCACACACACTTCTTTGTGCACGAATCCAACCTGTCCCCCCTCACTACTCTCCCTGTGGAAGATGCAGCCTCCCCCCCTTCCCACTAGCGGTCAGAAATGATGGTGTCCCTGCCAGCTAGCTCTACACATCGCAAAGGCTAGCAACCTAGTAAAAACATAAAATGAAGGGGGCTGGACAATGGCACAGCAATAAAAAGCAATGCTCTGAGAGACTGACCCACATGGGAAGGGGCCCCGGGGCCCCACTTTCACCCAGAGACCTCCATGATACGCTGAGTACAAGCATGGCCATGACCTGCGGCTGGCTGAAGCTGGGAACGGATCACATCATCAGGACCCTGTTGGGGTAGGGTACTGTCTAAAGAAATAAATGAACTTTAAAAATATGTATTTTAAATAAAAGCACTATGTTGATGTAATTCCTGTGTTGGGTACCCTATATCATCTATATTATCTCCATTCTGCAGATGAAAAAAACAACTTTAAAAGGTTAAGTGATCTTGTGTACAAGTGGAATCTGTATCTGTTTGTTGTTATACTGCCCCTTCCTTGGCTCCAGGGTCTAGAGTCAGCTGGCCTGCCTCTGAAGCTCCATCTGAACCATTATTCTCCCTTCCTGCCCTCTTTGCCTCCACCCTAACACTGAATCACACACGACCAGTATCAGATGAGCTGTAGTTCTACAATAGGGTCTTTCCTCCTGTATTTACTCCCTACTGCTGAGGCTCACTTGCTAACTTCTCCAGCCAGCTTTTCCCAAGGCTTCTTTCTTGGTTCTACCTCTTTTAGTTTCTTGCTGGCTCCTCTTCCCTCCTTCTCCAAACTCTCCACTCCTTCCTGATCTCCAGCCTGTCAGCTCCTCTCCCAACCACCTCTTAGGCTTCTCTTCTGCCCCAGACAGGCTGGTGTCACTCAGTGTGGTATCCTCAATCCCTGAGTTTACCCAATAGGCACCAGTGTTTCCCATATCTATGCCACAGGAGCAGACATTTCTCCTAAGCCTAAAGAAAGATTCACCAATTTCTAACCACTGAACATCTCAAACTCAACAGCTTCAAAAGGGGATTGTACTTCTTTCCCAACTCATATAGGTTTATTTTAGAGGAAATTTTAAAAAAAAGGAAAGAAACATCTTGGGCTATTTTTATAGAGAGCACTGCACAATCAACTGCATCCTATTGACAGTGTGCTTTCATCTTTCTAGTAAGCTTATTAACACAGTACCTGGTAAATAATATTCATTGAATTAAAAAAAAAAAAAGGCAATGCTTCAAAGTCCTACCCCTTACTTAGAAATCCAAGGCTGAGCTGTTGATGGTTATTCACCTCTCCAAAGCCAGGGGAGAAATCCAGGTGGTCTTGTCACTTAAATCTCATTGCCATCAAGTTTAAAACTCCATTACCCCCCAGTTGTTGGCATTTTTAAAGTTACACACCAACACTATAAACTCTTTGAGGAAAAGAGCTATACCTTTTTTCCCTAATCTCAGTCTGTAATATCTACTAAAAGGTCTCATACTCTACCTGCAACGTTTTCATACTCGTGCCATAACACAAATGGCCGTAAGGTATATCATACTGCCAAAATGCTGGTGTTTGGCAATGAACCTGGGCTACTGGAGTAATTAAATTCAGGATTCCTTTTATTGTTTGAAATCACAGAAAGAATCCAACAAAGCCCACCCCAAAGCCCTTTGTGCTACTGTAGGAGCCCCAGGACAGAAGTGTCAGACTAAGCAAGCCTTTAAATTCAGTTACCTCTGTTGTTTCAACTGCTATCCTCCATGGGGGTGGAAGGTGAGGTGCCAGGGGAGGGAAATGGGATAACAGCAACTGGGTCCATTAGACAACTCCTCAGTAAGGCTTAGAAAACCGCCTTTTTCTATTAGTGTATGACTGGGGCTTAGTCTGATAGCTCCAGTAAAACCACAAGGCGCAAGATCAACTCATCTCATCTATCTACTTTCCTAGCAGTAGAAAGTTCCTTCCCGAGTTTGCCTACACCTTCACCATATGCATTACCTACACCTAGCAGTGAAAATATTTTTCAAAAAGTCTGCCTATCTAATTTTTCCCCTAAAAAGTGTCAAAGAAAAAGAAAATTAAGATTAACAACCAAAAAATATATTCATTTTAAACAGCCCAAATTTTATTTTAGAAACCAGTGACAGCTACTAGAAGATGTCTTAGGAAACCTTAGCTACTAAGCCACATGAATATCAGGCCTATACAAGTACAGAAAATCTGAACATGCTTCAGAAATTTAAAATAAAAACAAACAAACAAACAAAAAAAAAACACTAAGTTGTACCTACTGAGGGCATACAACTTCATTTCTACCACAAACACACTTTTGCAAAAGGGCTATGGGAATACCGATTGACAAAAGCAGTAGAACAAGTAGCATGATTAGACAGAAAAGTCTCAATTGCTTACTTCACACCAAGATAAACTTGATTTCAATGTTTCTGCATCCATTTAAATGATTAGTGCAGGAGTGGAGAAAAGATTAGAACGTTTAAATTATACTCTGAAAACTCCCACTGGCACTAAAAGCAAATTTACAGTCCAGGTATTAGGAATCCAAGTTACATGGCAAATTATTAAAAGTAGCACACAGCTATTATTGTCATACCAAGTCCATACTTAGAACAATAAAATCTGTTGGCAGAATTAATTACATGTATTTCACTTCCCAGCGCATAGTTAGGTCACACACAAGCAGAGAAAGAGCAAATACTGACCCAGTCAATGGCACTGCCTCGGGCCATGGCCTGAGGCTTCATCTACCCTCCCTCTACTTGCTTCAAGGCCCTGTGAGAGGAGAGAGCTGCCTGGAGGGAGGAGGAGTGTTGACCCAGCAGCACAGGTTTGGGCCCTCTGCAGAACTGCTCCACCAGTGTTAGCCCACATGGAAGGGGAGATCTGAAATCCCCACGTGAACAAAGCTGGTAACATCCCGATTGGGACAGCCCTAAGCTGGCATTTTTGCATGGGGAATCAACTGTACTATTCAGATGTACAACACTCCCTTCAGAGTTGTGTCCTACCAGGCCTAGCCAGCCTGCACCTGTAGTTCTCAATGTGTTGTTTTTAAAAATGTACCAGGGAAGTTTGATCACTTGAAAAAGAATTCTACTGGGAAGAGTTTGGTAATTTGAAGTAGATACCACTCCCCACCCCAATCTGTAGATTGTAATACTGAATTTTTATTGAAGTAAAGCACACTAAATCAAACCAATTACAAAGATACATGTGTCACACCAAGAAAACATTTTCAGTTATGCTGACAGCCCAAAATGCTTTCCATTTTTCAAAGACAGTTTTTAATGCCATGGGAAAAATGCTCACGACGTTAAAATGGAAAAAAGATACAGTACCATAAATGCAGTATGATCTCAACTATGAAAAAATTTTAATACTTATACATTGAAAAAAAGCCTGAAAGAAAATGCACCAAACATTTAACTGTAGTTAACTCTACATAGTAAGAAACCAAGATACTGAACTGTTTACTTTTCAGTAATTTTTAAAGTTTCCAAGAATTTATAAGTCAGAAAAATAATGAGAAAATTCAGATATTATACTGCTTCATAGCTACCAATGAGTACCAGGTGAGGGAACTGACTGGTGCTGAGGCACAGATAAGGCCTCCTTTGTCACCACAATGAAAAACCATTCAGCAAAATCTTATGGCAGGTTCAAGACATTCTGTTACTAATGTTGGAAGTGTTTGAAGTGTTTATGCTCTAACTCCAGAAACTTCAGTAGCTAATATCCAAATCTTAATATATAGAAAATGCCAACTTTTCATTGACTATTTTAATGCCTTAGTTGTTCTTACTCTCAGAAGCTGATCTGAACAAAAGGCATTATTTAGAAATTCCAGTCTTCAGAGGAAATTTAAAAATATTCTTTGAAATAATCAATTTTAAGCAATTAAGAGATTCCTTTGGTGCATTAATCTTATACATTTTAATTTCCAAATAAGTTTAAGACACGTTTTACTGTTAAATAGCTAGCAACAGTTCTGTTATTTTAAGATGCAGACTCCAACAATTCACAAACACTTAAGAATTGACTGTGTTCACTACACACTACTCCAAGTGTAGGTTCCTCAAAGGAAAAATGGATTCTGAAGGTGAACAGATATAAATTCCCCAAAAGGACAGTTCTAATTCGTCCTCTGCAACAGAAAATTGCAAGCAGTTTCTTTTATTCTAAACCAGTTTTAAAATACTAAACCTAAACAGACTTCTCTTAGCTGTCAAAGATGTATTTCTCAATGTTTAGCTGTTACAATGAAAGGGATGAAAGAGTGACAGGAAAAGAGGAGACAGGAAAACCAATTTTTTTCATGTATGTACTGAGTATTAATTATCTAGGAAATTTTATCAGGGAAGTTCCGTCCTCAGGAAATTTAGTAACTTCCCTTCTATTACCACTATGGCACACGTAAGCCCAAGAATGTTGGGGGGATGGGGAACTATGCTCAGAGGAGGAAGACAATCCTACTGGTTGAGAATGCCTAAAATCATGGCAGTCCACAAAACTCTAGGGAAAAGTTGTTAACGGTGTTATGCTTCGGGTATGACCAATTAGAAATCTGTCTTACATTTTTTTTCTAGATCTAAACTCCTACCCACCCTATATCTCCTCTGAATTTGATGTCTTACAGGACCGTATACCCACTTTCTCCAGATCCAAGAATTGTCGAGCAACTAAATGATTTAAGAGAATAAAGATTCCCATATAGTCCACAGAAAGACTCTTAGGCACCCAAAAAAAAAGGAGTTCATGGAGCCCATGAATTCACAAGGTGATGGCACTGTGCCTCAAATGATTCCCTGAGTTTATCTACTTCAACTAATAGAATTCTATTAAGGCCAGAAGCTCCTTGAATTAATTCACTCAGATCTTTTTATCACCCACCCCTAACAGCAGCTTCTAATAAACCAAGTACTTCCTAATCACGTCATTCAGTAAACTGCTGGTGAGGGTAAGGGCTATAGTGACAGTATCCATTTTTATGCAACCCCAGCTTCTGCAGGACTGTAACTGCCAGAATTCCCAACACTAAACCCACAAAGAAAAGATTTTCAAACCAAAAAGATCTCTACTTTTGACACTAATAAGCCTTTTTTCTTTAACTCCCAAAGTACTTTTTTTAAACACTTTTCCCTTTTGTTTCTTTTTCTTGACACTCTCCAGTCTTCTACGTATGAGAGGCTAGCCTACCTGAGCTTGCCAGAGTCAATCGCAGCACTTCTGCTGGCAAAAGCAGAGGCCCATGGTCTTTCAAACTTGTTTGAAACACAAGGGGAACTTCAAACTGGGAAAATACCTTAATGTCAAATGTCAATGACCACAATGGTTCACACCAAGGCCTCTTGTGACACTAGATCCCGAATGCTAGAGGCTTTCAGTTTGAAATAATGTGTAAATTTACACAGGGACAACCCAGACCCAGTGGGGTTTATTCCGAGTAGTACAGTCAACAATGTCTTCAAAATCACTTTTGGAACTGAAACAAGTAGCTCTCAATTTATGGGACAGACTGAACCAAGGGCAGTCACCTATAAAGACCCCTATGAGATGATGTGAGTGAGAGTGAGAATGGGAGGTTACTGAGGGAAGTCTGCCTCTGCAGCCCACTCCAATCCTACCCTGGAACCTTTACACCCCATCCCCTGACAAATAGAAGTGACTGAATGAGGAGATCAACTGCAACCTAAGGCCTTTCAGACAGAGCACTAGCTTGTGTAAGTTAACTCAGAATCCCTCTCTCCAATCAGTACAAAGAGAATGTGAGGAACCCCCACTATGAATCAGAGAATCTCTACATGATGCTCTCACTAGTTTGTCAATATCAAGCAAGCTCAAGATCTTAGCCAAGTAATACTTAAGTAGGTGTTAATACAGTTTTAAATTCTCTCCCTCTGTGGAGTGGTAACTACAATGTAAAAGGTCACCCTCACTAAACAGAGAGGCAAAGTCCACTGGGCCTACAGATCCAGGGTTCCAGGTCTATTTTTGTTGTAAAGCCATCCAGGGTCAAAGAGGGCACTCTCAGGACCTAGAACCAACCAGCAAAAGCCTCTTCTCAAGGTAGAGAACACTTAAACAATGTTGTGGTAGGGTAGGCAACTTGATTGGGTTCTCATTTAATATATCACCTTATAAAGAAGTCTACCACCTTCTACAAAGCAAACCTGCCAAAAAATTAAGCTAAGCTTGCTGTCCCAAGTTTTACAGGATAGTAGCCTATACACAAAGCCTATGTGCCCTTCCTACCATAACAGGTCACAGTCCATTCATCTTCAAGCCTACTTATTCAGATTGATTATGGAAGAAAACTCTAGAGATAGAAGATTTCTGTATTTTCTGATATCTTTAGACAAGGAAAGTCTTGAGACCTTACCCATTTCCAGCTCTCTAAATCTTCAAAAGGGTAGGAGTGGGTAGAGAAAAACCCTTAATCTACAAATGCACACAATGGTAAGAGGATGAATTTTGGAGCTAGAAAGAGCTGGTATTTATCCTACCACTTTCTAACTTGTTCCACTGTAGCCAAATAAACCCTTCTTCATCAATTAAGTGGTAATAACCCAGGAAGAGCATGAGAGTTAAATGAGAACCTCTCTGGCGTGGCACTAATACAAAGTAAACACTAAGAGTAGCTCCACCAATATATTATATTCCTGGCCAAGGGCCTTGCTCTAACTCTGTTGCACGATGACCCCCCGCCTCCCGCAGTTACCTATTTTAGCCCCACATAGTGATTCTCAGTCCCTACTAGGTTGTATTTGTTCTCTTAACAGACCTCTGTGTTAACCCTTGTAGGCTCCTGCTCAAATGTAGCCACAGTTGACTGAAAACAAACCAAATGGGCAAGTGATTGCTGGGTTCTGAGAGAGATTTACAGAGAACTGCAGGGAAGTATCAGAGCAATAGTGTAGTCTTAGGAAAGGAACAAACATGGTAGGGGAGGCCTCATACAAGAGCATGGAGGTATTCAAGAAATTACTCAGGAGGATTATCTGATCTAAGGTTACAATTAGTTCGTAAGGGTCTTGCAATGCCATGTTGAGTTTGGCTTCACTCTGTAAGCCACAGAGAAACTTTCTAGCAGTGAAGACACGACCAACAGATCACTCCTGTGGTCTCATGAAAAATGGATGGACACCTGAGTCAGCTCAGGACTGGAAAGCAAGAAGAAAAAGATTATCCCACAAGAGCCCTACCTTCCAACTCCAGAAAGCATTCCCTGAACCCATGGCCAGACTACACTGTGAAATGTTTCTCTCTGCCCACAGAGTATTTAACACACACTACATTCATGACATTAAATAATCCAAACATGTGCCTGCCACAACAGAAAAAGGAATCATTTGGTTTACTGGTCTATATATTCCCGGAGACTGCGTAGAATTTGCCAAACGCCTGAGCAAGAGACATGTATTTTGCTGTCATTGGGGCAAAAGAGAAAGTCCAACTGGAAATTTCATCTGAAACAAAAGTCCATGGGACGAAACATGGCTCTTCAGACTCAGCTCATGGCTCAGAGCAGAAAGCTGTGCTCAGTCTCTGCAAGAGACAAAACTGTAAATATGACATCCAAGATCCCAAGTGCAGTGGATAAGGTGAAACAAGTAACAAAAGAGATAAAGGGATTCAGGAGCTTGAGGAGCTTCATGTAGAAACGAGAGTGGTCAGGGATGAGTACAAGGATCTCAATTTCCAAGCCACCCATAGCTGTGATACACAGTTAACATTCCAGAGCCATAATTCAAGAGATACTAAAAGAAAACGAGGATCTTAGAGCCCAACTAATTTCCCTGAAATAATCTTACTCTGAGTTTTTCTAAGTGGTTTATGGAACATAAAACTGTGACCTACCAAAAAAGAATCTTTTCAAGAGTATTAAAGATTTCATCATAAGGATTGAAAAATGAAACCAGCTACTGTGATGACCAAGTTTGAGAAGATATTTGGGATAGTGAAAGAAATGGTAAATATAAGAGGATTCTTGAGGACCTCCTAAGATAAAGAAATGTAACTCAGAAGCCACTTGCCCATGGCTAGCCCTTTCCCACCTGACTGCCTATCCATTGTTTGTTAGGTCTCATGCTTTATTTACATGTTAGCCTAACCTCGTGAATTCAAGCAGTATTTAGAAAACGGGTAAAGTTTTCTTTATTTTTTAAAAAGAAAAAAAGTCATTTTACACCATGGGACATGTTTAAGATATGTGCCAGAGAACAAAGGGACATGGCATTTTGGCAATCAGGAGAGAAGGCCTAACCCAGAGATTCAAATTCACTGGGGTCACTTGAGTGGCACAAGTGAGATGACTCCTTAAGGGCCTGTAGAAGGTACTGACTCGACTTGGGGTAGAACCCTGGAGAATGTGATTTAAGTCAGTAAAGGAGCCTGAGTAAAGGGCAGAAGAGAAAGGATAATAAGAGGACTAGGTGATGCAAAGGAGTGACAGAGAATGACGAAAGTGCTACAGATGTTTCTGGTCTATCTAAAAGATTCTGCTTATGGATACACAAGCTTCCAGTTGTTCTTATTTTAAGATCAAGATTAACAAGACAAGGACAGAAACCAATGGAGTGTTTTCTAGTGTGTTTCTTCTCAGTCTATTATCTAGGACTAGGTCCCCATGGTATACAGAAAATAAGCAGTACATTGCAGACAAGAGTCAAAAATAAAACACTAGATTGTATCTCAGCCTCACTAACTATTAACTGGAGAGAGACTGATAATCATTAATTGATGTATTTTTTATTGAAACTGTTTACACTCAATCTCTGCCACCAAACTGAGCCCCAAGGCTGAGGGTATGATCAGAGGATTTTATTCACTACCACAACACAGTCTCTGCCACTTTCTCTTCAAATACGGGCCTTATTTTTGGTACTTATGAGTTTGAAGGAGGCAGTGGTAGAAGGAGGCAGTGGTAGAACAGCGTTTAGCAAAGCTAATAATGTAAAAAAATACACAGGGAAAGCTAAATGGGAAGATGATGCTTGCTTTGATTATAAACTCAAGCCTGCCTCAATTTACCAACTCTTTTCCATGTCCCCCTGCGCTCCAAAAGCTTCATGACTCTAGACTCTCCTTCCAATGCAGAACTCCCAAGCTTCTACATGATGTCACTTATACTTCAGCTAAAGCAAATTATATATGCAAACTGAACTCTGGCACAGTATTTACCTAATTAAGAAGTTTGCAAATAAATAAAAGAATGCCTTAACAGTTCTCACATAATTTAGACTATGCAGGACCAGCAGTTGGCATAATAGCTATGTCACTGGACTCCCACATAGTCAACGGCGGTTCAAGTCCTGGACCCGGTGGCTTAAACTCATGCCAGGCGCATGTGCGTGCATGCCCAAGATCCCGAGAGGAGAATGGAGGAGAAGGGATTGTGCCATGGCCATACCCCCTGGGGGGTAATTTCTCATTTTCTGTCTGTCTCTCTCTTCCTGGTGAACGCACGCACCCTACAGCAAAAACTTCTCAAAAAAAAAAAAAAAATAGAAACAGAAAAAGATTTACAGACTAGGCAACAAATGAAACGATAGGGACACAAGATTAAAATGAGCTATTAATCTATATTACTAATTAGTTAACAATGCCCTATTACTAAATATCACTCAAATCACTTTATTCGAATCAGGAACTAGCAGATGACATAATGATTACGTGCTGGACTACCACATGGTCAACCGCAGACTCGGCAGCTTGAAACTCACGTTGGGCATGTGTGCATGCATGCCCCAAATCTCAAGAGAACAGAAGAGAAGGGACTGAGGCATGGCCATCTCCCCCCAGGGGCATGGGGGTGATTTCTCGCTTTCTGTCTCTGTCTCTCCAATGAGCACATGTGCCCTATAGCAAAAATCTCTCTTAAAAAAAATTATTCAAATCAAGCTAGAATTCTCAACAGACTGATATTGTAGTAAACCACAAATGCACAAAATTCAGTATAATTTTTCTGTAGATTCTTCTCAGGGGCTTTATTATTTCATAACACTGTTTTTTTTTTTTTTTTAAACTACATGAATTAGAGGTCCAAACCCTAAGAATTAGAGCACATGGAATCTCCAATATACATGTGGACTAAATTAGTGTCTCATTATAAATTCTTTGAAAGCAAAGGTTTTTTCCCCCACACTGTTTTGTGTTTCAGCTTTTTTAATGGGTTGTCAGAAAAGTCCTGATTTTTTCCTATGCAAAACTGCATCATGACTTTTTCAACAATAACTGGGTCAGCAGGTAGCAGAAAGGTTAAGGATCCCACAGAGATGACTGTGGTTTGAATACTGGACCCAGTGGCGTGGCAATCATGCCAGGCATGTGTGTTGTGTGTGTGCATGCCTGAAATCCCAAAAGAAGAATGGAGGAGAAAGGACTGTGGGTGTGGCCATCCCCTCTGGGAGTGTGATTTCACAACATTCCCCTGTCATGTTACCTGGTGACCACACATGTCCTATGGCAAAAACCTAAAACCTCGTAATATGGAGCCAGCCTGTGGCTTAGTAGTTAAGCCAGCTCTGTCCAACTCTGCAGTTCACGTCCTGGACTCAGTGGCTTAAAAAAGTATGCCAGGCATCTATGTGTGCATACCCCAAATCCCAAAAAGGATTTAGAAAAATGGAGGAAAAGAAACTGGAGTGTGAGCACTCTCTCATGGTGTTCCTTACTCCATCTCCCTGTCTCTCCAGAATGCACCCTCCAGCAAATTTAAAAAAAAATCATAACTGACATAGTCAAAATTATAAACAGTCCTTTCCTACCACTATATCGCTAAACACCCAAAGTTCAGAAAAATAATAAATCATGGGTTGACAGATTCATCTTGAAAAAAAAGTACAGAGAGCTGGAGGATAAGAATAATTTTAGGGGAACCAGCAGTTAGCGTAATGGCTATGTCGCTGGACTCCCATATAGTCAACCACGGTTCGTGTCCCGGACCCGGTGGCTTAAAACTCACGCCGGGCACGTGTGCGTGCATGCCCAAGATCCCGAGAGGAGAACGGAGGAGAAGGGATTGTGGCGTGACCATATCCCCTCTGGGGGGTGATTTCTCGCTTTCTGTCTCTATGTCTCTGTCTGTCTGTCTGGCAAGCGTACGTGCCCTATAGTGAAAAACCTCTCCAAAAAAAAAAAGAATAACTTTAGGAGGGGGCTGACTTCCCATTTGTACTATGTACACTACTGCATTAAGATTTTATAACAAGCATGGCTTTTATTTTTTTAAAAGCTATCTTTTTAAAGTATGTAAGTATATAACAAAAAAGGTAACTTCAAGAGAAATATGGAATGAATCACAAATCCACTTGATAAAATCATAATGCAAGTACATCAAAAGCTACCATGCACTAAAAATTAATTTTACAAACTATGTACACCTCTAGTAATCAGTTTTCCAATCTAAAGGGGAAAAGATGTGAAACTCTCTAATCCCATAAGAACAGATCAACCTCATTTTTGCCTGAGTTTAAAATGTTCTAATAGCATAAACTATCCCACTATATTATATAAATAGCATTCTTAAGTACTACATCCACACAACACAGACCCTTGTAATAAATGTTTCTGTTAGATGACCTATGTTATAGTCCAGAAATGTCAATGTTTAACAGGACTCATAATCTGACTTACTATTCTATCTGCTTAGTCATCCGCATGACCCAAGTTTTCATCTTGGTTTCAATCAAGTGTTAAGTTTTTTTTTCCAGCAATATTAAATGTTGTCATAAAAAAGGTAACTCTCCCAATTCTATTTGGAAGTGACTATTAAGTCATCATGTATTTTTACATGTTTTTCTATGCAAAAATATGTCTTGACTTTCCTGATGACCCAATATTATTAAATAATTTCATACTACGACCCAATAAAAGGCAACAGAGACTTATCACTGACTACACTCCCTAAGCTTCTTCAGAAACACTAAAACTTCCAGTCAACAATGCCTTTTTATTACAGGTATGGCCTGGAGAGATGGTAACAGACCTGTCCACTGGCTACACCTGATGGTCTTAACTATCAAGGCAAAGGAGGCCCTGAAGGACAACAGGCAGAAAAGAAGTCAATTCCGTCTGTCCTCTCAACCTTGAGACATCAACTCTCACCCAAGTCTACAGCACACTAGATAGGAAGCAAGGGTGTTCAGGGGAGTTCCCACAAGATCTAATTTAGCAATTACCTGCCTTACTTGCCTGTTAGGGACGAGGTTCCCCAAGCAGTTGTAAATGTAAAAGAATTCTCTAAGACCCAAGGACTTCCCCCCCTTTGACTTCACAGAGTTAAAAAAAAAAGTACAACATTTAAGTGTTAAGCAGTGAATTCTAATCAGTGTTGTAGAACTACTATTGTAACACCAATAAGCTCTAGCTAACTCTAAAAACAGTTTCCAAGATGGGCTAGCTGACAGTCAAACACTGCCCATGTAAGTTCTTAGTTTACATTCTATTTAAACATTTCTACTGTGTTTACTACAGATTAAAAAAAAGGGGGGGGGAGAACAGGACCCTAGACCTAAACATGAAAATGGGTCCACAGGCACACTCTTAACCATTTTTCCAAAGAAATATGTTTAAACGGCTTTACCATGCAGAGCTATGGCTTCCCGGAAGGGTTGCAAATCAGTCTCTACAGATGAGCTAGTTTCCGTTGAAGTAGCTCGGTTAGGGGACACTACAGTCAGTCTTGGGGGAGCTCTAGAGTTTCGTGGTGGAGGAACTTTTCCACACAGGAAGCTGATCAAATCTTCTCTACGAATAGTTCTTCTGCGTTTTTTAACCCAAGCCAACACATCCTTATTGCGCCGCTGATAGCCAATCTGAATTCCAATATCAAAACTTCGCTGATGGGTATCCACGCTTTCTGTTGGAAAAGAGAAAAAAAAAAAAAGATACATAATGATCATTATAGCCAAACTGTATTCTCTTCCAAAGAAAATAATTCTGTAAGTTAATCAAAATGAGTATGAATATCATAAAGTATAAGGTCTTTAGGCCCATTAGTAATCTCTTACCACTACCCCTTCTTGCAAATAAGAAAACAGGTGAACCAAGTATTAAGTAATGGTATTAATGTCACAGAATATATGAAAGAGCTAGAATTCTGTTCCATGGTTTATGACCTTTAACCATCAAGCTATGTTCTCTCAGAATGAATTCTCAAGAATTCTAAGTAGGAACATCATATCACTCAACAGATGTCTCAATATTGCACAATTCAAGCCACCTCACCTGCATTTACCATGTCATTTTGGAGGTGCACTCCTGACAGGGTCAGCACCAAGAATTAGGAACACACTGAAGGCAGCATCAAATATATTAAACAAATAAAGGAAAATTAATGTACTCAATCCCCAAACCAAGCAAGTGGGGTGGAAACAAAAACCATCATTTATTTCCTCAAGTATACTTTCATTTTGCCTCCAGTTCCCAAGTTTTCTATAACTCATAAACATTCCCATAGATCTTGCTTTAAAATCTCCCAGGCTCCCTGTATATACCAAACCTAAGTAGTAAAATGAACTCTGCTCTTTAGTGGTTTTACCCAGTTGAAAAGAGTATTTGAAAACTGAAACACTGCTATTTACTTTTGGTTAAGTTACTCTGCCAGTAGAAAACTACCAGTGTCTTTAATGATATTAAACAAGATCATTCCTGTATCCCTGGACTTTCTGTAAAAGCAACATTTTTTTTGTAACACCCAGACACCCTCCTCAATTATTTTTCCTGGCTTTGCTTATAATACTTCCTGTCTGCTACATCTAGAGTAGACTCGACAGGAAAAACAATAGTCAAACACTAAACAAAGAACTATGCCCCAGAAAGAAAAACAATAATCAAGATGGACCAGAATTCTGAGCTGAGTAAGTATGCAATATTTAAAAAAAGATGACGGGCTCTGTGGCCCGATGGTTAAGGCAGCTGGATCCCACACAGCTGATGCAGCATTTGAGCCCAGGCACAACAGCCTGAGAAACACATCAAGTACGTGAATGAAAGTGCCCCAAAGCCTAAAGGCAGGGAGATGTGGAGAAGGTCCTACATCCCCCTGATGGGGATGCTTTCTCCTCTTCCTCCCTCTGTTAAGTGTCCATGCCCTCTAGCACCAAAATAAATAAATAAATAAACTGGCAAGAGGGTAGCTGCACTAGCAGAGCTTTATGGAGTCAACTCCTTAGCAAATGACCAGTAGTCATAGGTAAGGACTATGAAAATAAAAATGGAAACATTGTCTGTGAGAGGTCTTCTCTCCTTAAAAATACTTCTAAAAGACCAAGACTAGAATTCAACATCTAAGAACTTGTGATATACCTAGAGTGCACTTACATCTCATTTAAGCCACATTACAACTTTGAGAATGATTATTATTTTAAAGATAAGAAAAGCAACTCAGGAATGAAATTTTTATTTATTTACATCCTTCTTATAGAAAGATAGCCCCAACAGGGCCTCACCACACAGCAATGGCCTCCCCAAGTACTCAGAAGTCGAGGTCAGTCAGCTATCCAAATCCTGTGCCTCCCATGTGACAGCAACAATGCATATCGGTGCTCTATCACCTGTGCTACCCTAGCTGGGCGAGAGTAAAATGATTCCTCCAGTGTCTCACTAGTAGAATAATGGCCAAACCATGATGTGAATCAATCTCTTCTATTGTTTCATCATAAACAAAACAAGTATGAACTCCATTTTAAAGGTAAACAACATCCAAGAGGCCAACCTTAAAGGGATAAATTAAAAATGACCTTATAAAACTGTTATTTAGATCTTAAGTGAGTCTGAAAGAGCTAAAGGAGTATTTTAGGAAATGAAGTCTTAGGAGTCTATCCCATGGATCCAGAGAGGATAAAGAAAAAAAGTAACTTGGAAAAGAGCCAAAGGAGGTAGGCCCACAACTGGGGGCAGAGGTAAGAGTTGAATCTTGAAAAGAAACTAGTCCAAAGCAGGCTTGAAAAGTACAGAGAAAAAATGAAACAGGCATGTAAACATAAGCATGGAAAACTAGACAATAACAACAAAAAGCTAAACTTGATATAAAGAGAAAGGGCCATGTGAGGTGGTATAAAAAAGGCGAGGGGGTGGGACCAGCAGTTAGCGTAATGGCTATGTCGCTGGACTCCCACATAGTCGACCAAGGTTCGAGTCCTGAACCCGGTGGCTTAAACTCATGCTGGGCGCGTGGGCGTGCGTGCCCAAGATCCCGGGAGGAGAATGGATTGCAGCATGGCCATCCCCCCCCGGGGGGGGGGTTTTTTCTTTCTTTCTCTGTGGCTACACACACGCCCCTATAACAAAAAACCCTAAAAAAAAAAAAAAAAAGGCAAGGGGGTTAGGCTAGCAGGTGGCCTGGCGTTTAAGGCACTGCATGACTCCCACGTGGCGGACCACAGTACAATTCCCAGATCCAGTGGCTTGAAACACACACTGGGCACATGTATGTGCATGTCCAAAATCCCAAGAGGAGAATCGAGGAAAAGGGACTGTGGTATGGCCAGCTCCCTGGAAGGTGATTTCTCGCTTTGACTCTCAGGCAAGCACACATGCCCATAGTAAAAATCTCTGAAAACGAAAATAAAAAACAATCCTAAGGAGCAAACTTGGCAAGTTTTGACTTGTTTTGAATGAAGACAAGGGGTCCCAACAGATCTGCAAGCAGTTGATGCTTTTGGATTTGAATATCAGAATTTAAATTGAATATCAGTCCTTGTTGACTAGAGGCCTGATGTAGAAAGAAGACAGTTATATAAACAAGTTGTGAACCTCTTTTAAAAACTATACAACTGATAATCATTTCAGCTAAAAAAATTCTGACCTGTCTCAACACCAAAACCAATTAGGACTCTTGTAAGCACTCAATTACAGACTAGAAGGTAGCTAGCTAGTCTCGGGGTTGGCAGATGGCATGGTGGTTAAGGACGCTGGACTCCCACAAGGCCAACTGCAATTCACGTCCTGAATCTGGTGGCTTGCTTTCTCATTTTCTCTCACTCTAGTGCTCTGCTCCTCTCTCTGGTCAAATAAAAGTAAAGGAACAAAGAAATAAAAGTTACATAATTCTTTAAAAGAAAGAAAGTAGTCTTGGAGCCTGCAGGTGGCGTGGTGGTTAAGGGCACTGGACTCCCACATGGCCCAATCCTGAACCTAGAGGCTTTCTCTCTCTCTTTCTATGCGCGTGTGTGTGTGTGTGTGTGTGTGTGTGAGCATAGAGACTTTCTCTCTCTCTCTCTATGCGCGCGCGTGTGTGTGTGTGTGTGTGTGTGTGTGTGTGTGTGTGTCCCTCTCTGGTCAAATTAAAATAAAGACATAAAGAAATAAAAGTTAAATAAAATAATTATTTTAAAAAAAGAAAGTAGCTACTCTTGGGGCCAGCAGGTAGTGTAGGTGGTGGTTAAAAGCACTAGACTCCCACACAGCCAATGGCAGTTCGAATCCTGGACCAGTAACTTGCTTCCTTACTTTCCCTCTCCCTAGTTCTGTCCCTCTCTGGTGAAATAAAGTTAAATAAAAAAGAATTTCTTAAAAAAAAAAAAAAAAAAAGAAAGAAAGATAAAATAATTCTTTTAAAAAAAAAAAATAAAGACTTTCTTTTTCTCTTTCTTTCTTTCATTTGACCAGAGAGGGACAGAAAGAGAGAGAGAGAGAAAGTGAGAAAGCAAGCCGCCAGGTCCAGGACTTCAACTACAGTCAGCCATGTGGGAATCCAGGGCCCTTTACCACCATGCCACCTCCAGGCCCCAAAGGTGGTTGGTTAGTCTTAAACCTTCAGCCCTGAACTAAGAGAAATAAAGTTAAATAATTCTTAAAAATAAATTGTTTTAAAAATAATCATCTAGGGAACCAGCAGTTAGCGTAATGGCTATGTCGCTGGATTCCCACATAGTCGACCGCGGTTCGTGTCCCGGACCCGGTGGCTTAAAACTCACGCCGGGCGCGTGTGCGTGCGTGCCCAAGATCCCGGGAGGAGAAGGGATTGTGGCGTGACCATCCCCCCTGGGGGGTGATTTCTCGCTTTCTGTCTCTATGTCTCTCTCTGTCTGTCTGGCGAGCGCACATGCCCTACAGTGAAAATCTCTCCAAAAAAATAATAATAATAATAATCATCTCAATACCTCTCTCTCCCTCATACACACACATGCCGATGACCTTCTGAAGGCTCTCTGCCCAACACTGAACGCTGAACCAGACACCCAAATTCTGCATGTGTGGGCTTCATTCAAGCCCCTGGCCAAGAAGCAAAGCACAGGAACTATGGGACAGTCTTGTATCTAACACCATTTCACAGAAACCAAAGATTGTGGAAAAGGGCAATGATCTTGAAGGTTGGGCACATGCCATGGGTATCAAAATGTCAATCTAACCTTTAGTCACAACATTCATTTCCTTATTCAAAAAAACTGATTCATACAACAGTCACAATAAATACTCCATGCTTCATGGTTCAGGTTTTTTTTGTTTTTAGTGCTTTTTTAGATTTTTGCCATAAGGCATGTGTACTCACCAGGAAGAGACAGGGACAGCGAGAGGGCAACTAAGACATTATCCCCTCCTAGGAGGGATGCCCAGCCACAATTCCTTCTCCTCCATTCTCCTCCTGTGATTTTGGGCACACACACATGCACCCAGCATGACTTTTAAGCCACAAGATGTGGGACTTGAACCACAGTCAGCCAGTAATGTGAGAATCCAGCACCATAACTACCACACCACCTGCTGGTCTCCCATGTTTTAAGATTTTTGCTACAGGATGCATTACAAAGAGAGAGAAAATGAGAAATACTCCCCCCATCCCCGAAGGGGGAAAGGATGGTCACTGCAATACCTTTTCCTCCATTCTCCCCTCAGGATTTTGTGCCTGCACACACATGCGACTGGCATGTTTTTCAAGCCGCCAAGTCAAGTACACAAACCATGGAGTCAGTCATGTGGGATCCAGTGCCTTAACCGCCACACCATCTACTGGCCCATATTTCATGTTGTTGTTGTTTTTTTAATGTTTTCATAAAGGCATCTGAACTGAATTCAAGAGAATTTGGAAGTCTAATCCCTCCCATCATTGCTAAGAGATAGGAGCAGAGGGCACAGAATCATGCTAATTCTAAGATCAAAGTTAGAGTTTATAAGAACACATGAAAAAAAAAATCAGTCAGACTGAACTATTTATAGTTTTTTTTTTTTTTGAGGTTTTTGTTATAGAGCGCATTAGCTCGCCAGAAAGACAGAGAGAGACAGAAAGAAAGCAAGAAATCACCCCCCAAGGGGGATGGCCACGCTGCAATCCCTTCTCCATTCCCCTCTCAGGATCTTGGACACGCACGCACACACATGTGCCCGGTGTGAGTTTAAGCCACTGGGTCCGGGACTCTTAACAGTGGTCGACTACATGGAAGTTCAGAGACATAGCCATTATGCTAACTGCTGGTCCCCTATTTATAGTTTTTTGACAACACACTGAGACCCGACGGTAGTTAAGTGGCAGAGTTCTTTCTACAAGTTATTTCTTCCTGAACAATTAAAGTCAGCTTTAATTCTCCTACAGGAGTTATAACCATAAAAATAACACTTCTACGGAACACTACTGACTACAAAGCATTTTTATTTTTTAAAAGAATTATTTAACTCTATTTATTTATTTAAATTTGACCAGAGAAGTATAGAGCAACAGAGAGAAAGAGAGGAAAAGTGACAAATGGCAAGCTGCCAGGTCTCAGACTCACTGCAGTTGGTCATATGGGAGTCCAGTGCCCTCAACCACCATGCCACCTGCCAGCCCCCCTACAAAATATTTTAAATTAAATTAAATTTACACTATGCAACCAGTCTGCCACAGGATAAAAACAATCAATGCTTCATTAGAAACATAAAGGGGCCAGCTGGTGGCATAGTAGTTAAGGTGGCTAGACCCTACTGGCCAACTATATGATTAGAGTGCTGGACCAAGTGGCTTGAGAAACACACCAGACATATGAACACAAATGCCCAAAATCCCAAAAGGAGAAGTAGAGCATATGGGATGGCAGTATGACAATCCCCTAGGAAGTGCTTTCTCACACCCCCCTCCCTAAGCACACATGCCCTTTCCAAATTTTTTTGGAGAGGTTTTTGCTATAGGGTGCATGCGCTCACCAGATAGACAGAGGGAGACAGAGACAGAAAGTAAGTAATCACTCCCCAGGGGAGATGGCCATGCTGCAATCCCTTCTCCTCCATTCTCCTCTCGGGATCTTGGGCACGCATGTACACGCGTCCAGCGTTGAGTTTAAGCCACTGGGTCCGGGAGTTGAACTGTGGTCTCCTACATGGGAGTCCAGTGACATAGCCATTACGCCACTTGCTGGTCCCGCAAATTATTTTTTTAAGAAAGAAAAGAAACAAAGATCTAAGTCACAGCTTTTAAAACAAACTTTTCCAGTTGTTTTGAGAAAATAACTCGGAGACCAGCATGTGGCATGGAGCACTGGCTCCCACGTGGCTGACTGAGGTTTAAATCCCAGGTCTGGTGGCTTGAAAATCATGCCACATGGGTGTGCATGCATGCCCAAAATACTAAAATGGGACTGTAGCAGAAGGGATTGCAGCACTGCTCTCCCCCTGTAGGAGGTGATTTCTCACACACTATAGCAAAAACTAGAAGATAATAATTCCTATTGCACTCCATAAAATAGCAGTATCGGAAAATAGGTACTGTCTTCTAACTTCTTATATATATACTTAATCTTTTTTAAAAGAATTATTTAATTTTATTTATTTATTCATTTTAATTTTACCAGAGAAAGACACACTCACAGAGAAGGAAAGTGAGAAAGCAAGCCACCAGTTCTGGGACTCGAACTGTGGTTGGCCATTTGGGATTGTCCAGTGCTTTAACCATCACGCCACCTGCTGGCCTGGTATTTACTTAATCTTTATCTAGGACACAGGGCAAAGGACAAGAATCCAGAAAATCGCCATTGTTCGCTGCCTGCCTGGAATTCAATCCTTACCCTCCCCCCTCCCTTAAAGGTACTCCAAGTTTTCTGTTTAGATAGCCAACCCTGTTCTCTATGGAAAACTCCCTCTACCCTCCCACATTTACTCAAAAGTGGAACACATGGCTCAGTCCTAAACTAACCTACACAGCTCCATGCCCTGGGACTAAGGTACTAGCACTGGGTAAGCAAGTGATTCAAGTCTGGTCAAGAAACTGGAGATTTGGGGGGACCAGCAGTTGGCATAATGGCTATGTCACCAAACTCCCATGTAGTTGATCGCAGTTTGAGTCCTGGACCCAGGGACTCATGCAGGGCGCGTGTGCATACGTGCCAAGATCACAAGAGAAGAATGGAGGAAATCATCCCCCCTGGGGGATGATTTCTCACTTTCTGGCCAGCACATGTGCCCTATAGCAAACCCCCCCCCAAAAAAAAAGCACTAAGTTTTGGGACTCTTTTTAGGCTTCAGTGAGCGCCTCTAAGATGTGAGCCACAGGCCAGTTAGTCAACATAATGAAATTAGCCTGACTACAAAATGAGAGCACTGAGACCCACATAGACACATACAGAGGGTAGAGAGCTGGAGAGCAGGACGCCTGAACCACTGAATTCAATCTTCCCGGCAGGCTCCAAGGTAAGAGATGGGCCAGTGCATGTCCATACCACTCCCTGAAGACAGCCTGACTTGTGTTTTCTGATACCTACAACCAAAATATCCTTCATACAGAAAAGTTCTACATAGTAACTGTCTTCTATAAAAACATACAAACAGAATCTACAAACTAGCTATTATGAGTAATTAAGCCTACTAATGCTTAAAATTAAAGTGGAAGAATGAAGGCTTAAGGTTTCTGATCGTGACCCACAGTATGGTATTGTGAACCAAGTCTCATAGCTCAGGAATAATATTTTGCAATAGGAAGTCACAAACCAGCTGTCTCTAGGTAGACATGCTACCATCTGCTAATAAACCAGTCACCCTCCCCTAGCCCCATCAATTTCCAGTAGATTCAGTTCTCCTTCAGCTTACAAGTTCTAAAGGCCATACTGAAGTTAAGACATAATATTTTGCATCAATGTAATAAAAAATAAGAATAAAGCCATCTTCTTATTTTTCTCACCTGTCAACTCAATTTATATTTACCCAGACTTTTAGG
>NW_006159657.1:224336-228698 GCF_000334495.1 Tupaia belangeri chinensis | reverse complement strand
TGAGGAAAGTACACATAAAGCTTATTCTGAAGACAAAAATAAACTTACTTCCCATCATTGTAAGCACTGCCCACAGTGTGAAACATTCAAAAAATAGCTAAACCTTGACCATCACCATAATCAACACATGGGCTAGAGCCTAGTACTACATGCCAGGCATGGAATTGTATTATAATTGCAGGTATTTACAAGTTAAGGAAGGTGAACTGCATGACTCTGACATGTCTCCAGGACTATACAAGCTAAAAGCAAATAATCTGGCAGTAGGCTCCATCCACAACTCTCAACCACAGTGCTGCCTGCACTCTCTGGAAGCACTACTGCTTCAGGACAGACACGTGCAGTACAGATACCTTGTAGGAGATAACCAAAAATAGTTTCGATACAAGCAATATCAAGAGAAAACTCCCAACATGAGGCAGAACTCTACCAACCAAATAGTTCAAAAGGAGAGGTGAAGGCACATTTTTTAAATGAAAAATATTAAAAAGCTGAGAAGGAACAAATAGAGAAGTGACTAGAAGTGGCACTATGGAGTGTGTAAATCAGCACTGGTTCATGGTGACCTAGACCACCTGCATCCATCTTGGGGTGGCCCCCTAAGGCAACCCAGCATAGCGCTGCCTAGAAGACAACCACTGGCCCAACCTCTAGTAAGAGGCCTTAAGTATCAAGCAAATTAGAATGACAAAAGATTAGAACACCAAGAACTTCAAACACTGCAAAATGGAATTTCAGTACCCCTTTAATTTGGTGTAAAAACAGAGAAATCCTCGCATAGAGTTATCAGATGCATGTTCCATTAACTTAGTGAAGACACTCCCACCAAAGTACTTTCAAAAGGTACTGAAACCAGCCACCTAAGGAAATAGGTGGATTTAAGCAACAAACACTGACAATAGGCTTGTCCAAGTATTTCCCAGGTAAGCATCAACCCTGGCTACCTTAAAAAAACCTGGGAACCTTCTCACCCCCTTCTCTAAGTGACAGATATCAAAAAACATACTAAGCCAAGAATATAACAAATATTGAAAAAAATCCTACTGCCTGGATTTTAGTAAACCAAAAATCAGCAGTAAGGATCTTTTTTTTTTTTTTTTTTTTTTTTTTTTTTGGAGAGGTTTTCACTACAGGGCGCGTGCGCTGGCCAGACAGACAGAGACAGATATAAAGACAGAAAGTGAGAAATCACCCCCCAGGGGAGATGGTCACGCCGCAATCCCTTCTCCATTCTCCTCTCAGGATCTTGGGCATGCACACACGTGCGCCCTGAGTGAGTTTTAAGCCACTGGGTCCGGGACACGAACCCAACTGCAGCTGACTACGTGGGAGTCCAGCGACATAGCCATTATGCTAACTGCTGGTCCCAGTAGGGATCATTCTTCAAAGCCCTTTTCAAAAAAAGGAAGCCAAGATCTTACCCTACTATCTGGACTAGAAGGAGCCATGCACTTGATTTTACTGAATTCTTTTCTCAATGTGGAGACAACCCAGACTCATTCTCTCCCAAATCCTTCAAGTCACATTTCAAACCAAAGAACTCTGAATGTTCAACTTCTCAAAAGCCCACTGACAATTAAAAGAGGTCCTCTGCTAAATTTTTACCTTAATTTTGCTGAATTTTAACCTTAATTTTCACCTTCCTATGTGCTCATTTTAGAAGTTATGAAGAAGCTGTCAGGAGCGCCAAACTCTTCCGAGACTAAAATAAGCCATTTTTAGCTCGCCAGATTAAGTGTAATTATACAAAATACAAAATTACTGGCCATTTAAAAGAATTCCCCCAAATCGCCCTTCCTATAAATTACACTTTAATCAGAAACATGAACAATTTGATTTAAATTTATCACTACTTAATGTGGCATGCACTTGTGACACTACTTGGCAAATTTTATTGGTTCTACTTATGATAGCCAACCATTCTTATAGAACTATGCCTGGTCTCTGAAGACCACGCCCTGGAAAGAAGGAAGAGTATAAAGACCTGCACATTATCCACACTTTAAGTCAGACAGAAAAAGAAGGGGCTGGTGGGTGGCCTGGTGGTTAAGGTGTTGGAATGATTTTTTTTTTAATTAAATAAATTTCTTAAAAAAATAGAAAATGTTGCTACACTATTTAATCTCACAGAACACAATTTGCCACTCTGAGTAAAAAAGGGACATTTCATTTCATAGAAATAAGAAACAAAACTAATTCAGACTAACAATCCACCATATACAATAATCCAAGGGCCACGTGTTTACTCAAAATTGATGCCCTCTCATGAAGTTTTCACAACAAAACTAATAGGCTTTAATTTAACAGGATACATTCCAGTAGCACACAACAGCACCAAAATCAAGATAACATTCTTATTTGTATGGGGCCTAACAGACCCTAAATCGCTATGCTGCCTTCCCCCATCAATTAAAAGGTAACTGCAACAAAAGCAAAAGGATAAACTGTAGTATCATCACACCACAGAATACTAGTCAGCAATAAAAAGGTACTTGGCTGTTAATACATGCAATGTGAACTCAATGGATCGATCTCGAAAACAGTATGCAGGTAGAAGAAGCTAGACGCCAAACGCGGCACACTACATGGTTCTATCAACGACATTAGAGAGGGCAACTGTACACACAGGGACCAGGTTAGTGGTTGTCAGGGGCTCCTGGGATAGAGGGATGTATTCTGTTAATAGCACATGTTCGTCACAAATCAAACTATACTTCCTAAAAGGGTGTTTTTTATTTATGTGAATTACTGATATATTGCACGAAATCAAAGATTTTTAAATTACAAATTATTTCAAAACTTCCTTTCTAGATGAACCAAGAGCCATTCCACAGAGAATGCTCAAGACACTCAAGCACTGATGGATACTAAAGCAATATACTCAGTAGTCAAAATTTAGAAAACCCGCCCATATACAATCAAAGTTGACCACTGGGGCACCATTTCACCATGTTTCCCCTTTTCTCATAAGGCTGGACTATTAGTTCCTCATTCCCTGAAAATAACATTCATATTCACCAGTTTCAGTTATGTTCTCAAATTACTATCTCAAAAAACTGCCAAGTCTACTCAAAAAAAAAAATCTCACAATAAGGGGTGGTATTTGTCCTAGAGAATGCTGCCATCACTTGTACATTCTTACACAAAAGAATGTGAATCAGGAATTGATTCTCCATAGCCTGCTTCAACCTATTTTGATACTTCTAAAACACAAAATTCCATTACCAGCTGAAAATTTTCATTTAGTAAGATTAACAAACTCAAATCCTTTTCACAGAAACGATGTCAAAATTCAAACCCAAATTTCCAAATCTTCAAAATAAGTTAGGCACAAAATTTAAACCCACTGTTAACAAAAGTACAGCTTCAGGTCATCAAAAAAAGAGGCAAAACAAACACTACTAGAAAGATACCCCTGTGTAAAACAAATCAACCAACAACTCAGGAGTCTGACCCCAGGTATTTCACCGACCACTTCTAAGCAGATACAGAGCAGTTTGGGATGAAAATACTTGAATCTGAGCAGCACATTAACATGTGCACAGATTGTTCCAATTAGCAAGTTTTCCCAGCACTTAAATGTTATCAAACTGCCTTATCCAGGTTGCCTATAACTCAAAAACTCCTCTCCTGGAGATCTGTCCCACCTCTCTGTCTGCAGCCCCAAAACAAACTGCTCTTGATGTCTTCTCACATCTTCCAGCTCAGGTTTTTCAAACCTAAGCTTTAAGGTCTGGATACTTCTCCCAGAGGGATCTGAGTGCTGTCTTGGGCACTGCAAGACATTCTGCAGTCCCCTCAGTGATGGCATCCAAGAATGTCCCAGGACATTGCCATATGTCTCCAGCAGAGGAGGCCCTGAGTGTCAAAATCGCCACCGATTGATCCTGCCGGACTACACCAGGATCCTGCAGCTGCAGGTTCTCCAGGTTAGAGCCGGCCGCAGGACCAGCAAACAGGCTGGGAACGCAGGGCTGACACCCTGACGCAGCCGCCCTTACCCGTAATCGGCAATGCAGCAAGGTTATCTTTACCTTTGTAGAGGTTGGTGACGGCGGTGGCTGCGTTTTGGAACGGGACCCAGAGAGAAAGGCCTGGCTGCTGACACACTCGATCTGAAAAGGAAAATCGAAGGGGGGAAAAAAAGAAAAACAAAAGCACACATACACACAAAAAGACAGACAGAGGAGGGAAACAGACAGACAAGAGAGAGAATTTGTTATTAGGGCGTCAGTCACTCCAGAACGGCCATGTTGGGTTTCGCCATTTTGTTCAAGGGTTTCGGGATCCCAAAATGAGTGAGAGGACGAGGAACCGGGTGGTCGCCGCGGGGCGGACACCGGGCCACGGGGCCAGGGGTGC
>NW_006159657.1:223948-224213 GCF_000334495.1 Tupaia belangeri chinensis | reverse complement strand
GCCGGGGGGGGGCCCCCCCCCAGGCCCCCGCCCCGAGGCCGATTCCGGGCACAATAGGGCCGCCCCGCCGACTCCCTTCGCCATTTTGTGACCGGGGGCTCCTCCCCTCCCTCCCCCGCCGTGGGGGACGCCCGGCAGCCGGGCCGGGGAGCCGAGAGCCCCTGTGCGGCCCCAAGTTGGAGCTCCCCCCACACCGAATCGGGCTGCCCCGATCACCCCAAGGGCCTCCCGCCCGGGTCGCCATCTTGCCGGGGGGAAGGCGGCG
>NW_006159657.1:197862-223285 GCF_000334495.1 Tupaia belangeri chinensis | reverse complement strand
GCCGCCTCCGCGCCCGCCGTCGACGCCTCTGCGGCTGCTGGTCCCCGCCCTCCCCCGCCCACATGCTGACTGGAGAAGCACCGCCCACTCGGGCCCGGCTCCCCTGCCCCGTTGGGGTGCGCCCACTCCAAGCGTCCCCATTGGTCCTACCGGCCAGGTTCCGCGTGCCGGCCTTTGAACACAACGTTGTGATTGGTTCATCAGTCTGTCTGCCTGACGTAACCAATAGGCAGGGGGGAAGGGAGCGAATGTCAGGACCGAGGGAGAGGGCGAGGCGGGGGAGGAGCCGATGGTGGTTGCGTCCGAGCCAACCCCAGGGAGGGGGAAGGCAAGAAAGGTGGCGCGCATGCGCACCTGCCTGCTGCCCTCCAGACGCCAAGCGCTGAGCCGGTGTCACGTGACGCTGCCAGGCGACCGCACCCCGCGGGTGCTTTTCCTGTGCTTCCAGGCTTTTGTGGGGTGCGAAGGGGGAAACACCAAACCAGTCCTGGCGGCCGCGTGGGAACCCAGGGATGCGGTGGGTGACAGCAAGCTTACTCCAACTCTTTGGACTTCTAACAGAGAAGGGAAGTAGGGGCGGAGAATAAGCGCCCAATGTGCCCCAAGTTTGCAAAGCGCTTTCCCAGCTTGTTTCAGAGCCCGATTTCTTAGACGGGCAAATAGCATCAGAACTCAAAGAATAACTTCCACGTTGCGAGCCCTGCCAATGCTTATCTCTCGCCTGCTCGGTTGCGCGTACTCCCATCCCCTTCCCGTGAACTAGACCGCACCGGAAGAGAGGGTGCCCAGCTCTCGCAAACTGGGCAGCCCCCGCATCGGCCCCGAAGTGCACATTCCCGTGCCACGTGCGGCTGCTGCGTCACGCGCGGCCCCGGCCTCTCCAGGCCGGAACCCGCGTGGCTGCGTGGAGCTGGAAGCCCGGCTCCCCAGGGATAGCGCCGGCCGGCCATCCGAGCGCCCGGCGTGCGCAGTCGCTCTGGCGTCGCTGTGGGTGCGGCTGCGCGCTCGGCCCCGCTGGGGCCTCCCCGAATCAAGTCCTGAGGAGGCGGCGTGGCCCCCGGAGGTGACCGCACAGAGCCAGGCTTACCCGCCCATAGCGAGGGCCCAGGCATTGCAGAAGGCCTGCTTGGGCGCTGTCGCCCCGGCGTGCAAGCGTGCGTGCGCGGGCACCAAGCAGAGAAGTCTGACAGCACCGTGGCCTCCCCGCGGGGTCTGGCCCTGCCCGGTCTCACAGCCCTCTGGCTCACCCAGACTGCCCTTCCTCGTGTTTCTCTGGACGCTAAGGTCTCCTGCCTCTGGTTCTCTCTGGAAGTTTTTCCTCCTCAGTCCTCAAGGCTGGGCTCAAATGGCCTCAGCGCAGAGAGCCCTGGTCAGCTCAGCCCAGTTAGTGGCACCCACCACGCTCTTTTGTGGCCTGGTTATGTCTTCCTAGCGTCTACCACGGAAATGAGCCACTCGTGTTCACTCCTTATGTCTTCTCTCAGGGATCTTGTCCTGTTTGAACCCTAAAGAATAAGTAGGGTTTAGGAAGAAAGGAGAGATGGAGGCCATGGTGCAAAAACCCGAAAGCAAAAGAAGGCATACACAGGCAGGGTGGAGGGAGTGCTAGGGAACCCGAGTTCTCTGGAGCCGAGAGGGAGGCAGGGGCAGAGCAGCACCTTGTCTATTCAGCAGTAAAGGAGGAGGACCTATCTTGTACAGGACCTGCAGAAGCATAATTTATAGATTCTATAATGTGTTTTTTTTCCCCTAAAATGATTACTGTATTGGAAACCCTAAAATTTTCAATTACTTTTTTTTTTTTTTTGGAGAGGCTTTTGCTATAGGGCACAGGCGCTAGCCAGACAGACAGAGACAGGGAGACAGAAAGAGAGAAATCACCCCCTGGGGGGATGGCCACGCAGCAATCCCTTCTCCTTCATTCTCCTCTCGGGATCTTGGGCATGCACACACACTTGCCAGGCCTGAGCATCCACCAGGAGTGGGTGTGTGGCATCATTGTTTTAAGCAACCGGGCCCAGGACTTGAACCACAGTTGACTACATGGGAGTCCAGCGGCATAGTCTTTATGCCAACTGCTGGTCCCAATCTTCAATTACTTTTAGAGCAAAAAGGAAATTTTTTGTTTATTTGTTTTGGAGAGGTTTTTGCTATAGGGCGCATGCCCTCACCAGACAGACAGACAGAGAGAGACATAGAGACAGAAAGCGAGAAACCACCCCCCAGGAGGGATGGCCACGCCGCAATCCCTTCTCTTCCATTCTCCTCTCGGGATCCTGGGCACGAACGCACGCACATGCGCCCGGTGTGAGTTTTAAGCCACCGGGTCCAGGACTCGAACCACGGTTGACTATGTGGGAGTCCAGCGACATAGCCATTACGCTAATTGCTGGTCCCGAAAAGGAAATTTAATCTGAGTGCATTTTAATGTTTTCTGTGGTAAATCTGATTTTTCTGGGTCCTACTAAGGTCTTAATCTCTCCCTTTCTCTCTCTCTCTCTCTCACTCAGGCAATGACCCTGGAAACCAGTCCACTCCCAAAAGGTGATACCTCTTTCTTTTAATTTGCTATAGGAGGGAAGTCTCTCCCTGGAGGGAGAGAAACAGAAAGTGACAAAACGCCAGTCCCCACCCCCAGTGGAAGATGACCACACCACAATCTCTTTTCCATTCTCCTCTCAGGATTCTGGGCACACGTGCACAAGTGCCTAACATGTTTTGCGAGCTGCTGGGGACTTAAACCATGCAGTTGGTCATGTGGGATCCAGCTGCTTCAATCATCATGCCACCCGGCAGGCCTGGTGATGTTTTTATTATTATTTTTTTTAATCCTGAACTGCCTTTAGTAAAATCTAAACAATGATACCACACATCCACTCCTGGTGGATACCCACAGCCTTCCTGCAAAAACTGAAAAGCAGCATAAAGCACACACCAGATACTGGAGAACATGCAGTCATATTTGTGAGGGGATAAAAGGACGGATCAGTGGTGGGAATTAGAGAGGACTTCCTGGAAGACGAAACACTTCAATTACACCTTGAAACACAGACAGAAAGGCCAGGCCCCTAAGAGTTGAGGAATGTGGAGATTTAAAGGCATAGAAATGGAAAAGGTTTAAGGAACCAGAGTAGTTTGACTTGCGCTATATTTTCTTTCTTTCTGGTGACAACACAGTACCTTGTACAGTGGCTTTCTAAATAATTGCTCAAGCATTTCCTGAGTGACCTTAGGGAAGTCTTGCAAACTATAAAGTGAAAAGTAGAAGCCATCCTATCTACTTCATTACAGATCTTCCCGATTCCATTCCCAAAAAATAACTAGGACCTTTAGGAACTGCATCACTGATCCCGCTGTTAGCATGGTGATAAAGACAGCTGGATTCCACATGGCTGACTTTGCCATTCAAGTCTCAACTTGGCAACTTGAAAAACACACAGAGGAAGTGTGTATACATGCCCAGAATCTTAAGGCATGAAGGGATTGCAGGGCGGTCATCACCCAGGGGATGATTTCTTACTTTTTCTCTCACTCTCTGTCTCTCTCCAGTGAGCACATATGCCCCATTTCTTTTTAAAGGGCCAACCTGTGGCATGGTGGTTAAAGTGGCTGGATCCTACATTGTTAGGTATGTAGTTTGAGTCTCTTTTTTTTAAGAATTATTTTATTTAACTTTTTATTTTCTTTATTTTAATTTGACCAGAGAGTGACAGAGTGAGAGAGAGAGGGGGAGGGAAAGTGAGAAAGCAAGCCGCCAGGTCCGGGACTCAAACTGCGGTCAGCCATGTGGGAGTCCAGCACCCTTAACCACCACACCACCTGCCGGCCCCTGTAGTTTGAGTCTTGGACTCAGTAGCTTGAGAAATACTAGACACATGTGTGTCATGCCCAAAATCCCAAAAGGAGGGAGAAATGAATACAGGATTACAGCATGACCATTCCCCATGGAAGATGCTTTCTCTGTCTCTGTCACATGGCCTGTCTGTCAAAAATTCTTTTAAGGGACCAGCAGTTAGCGTAATGGCTATGTCACTGGACTCCCATGTAGTTGACCGCGGTTCGCGTCCTGGACCCGGTGGCTTAAAACTCACGCCAGACGCGTGTGCGTGCGTGCCCAAGATCCCAAGAGGAGAATGGAGGAGAAGGGATTGCAGCGTGGCCATCCTCCCTGGGGGGTGATTTCTCACTTTCTGTCTCTCTGTCTCTCTCTGTCTGTCTGGTGAGTGCACGCGCCCTATAAGCAAAAACCTCTCAGAAAAAAAAAAGAATACCCCTCAGGGAATTAAAAACTCACATGCGTATGTCATATGTGTGTGAATTCATGGATGTCCACCTTTAAGGAAAAAAGGGGATCGTTTTATGTGTACTAGTCTACATACCTTTTTCCCTTAATATAATTTGGACATAAAGACTTATTGTAAAAAAATTTTTGCAAGTACTTTATTGTATGGATTATAGAACTTTTTCATTTTTGGTTTTTAGATTTTTGCCATAGAATGCATGTGCTCATGGTAGAGAGACAGAGAGAGAAAGTGAGAAATCACCCCTCAGGGAATAGCCACACCCCGATTCCTTCTTCTCCATTTTCCTCTGGAGATTTTGAGCATGGGAGCACAAATGCCCAGCATGATTTTCAAGCCACTGGGTCCAGGACTTAAACTGTGGTTGGCCACATGGAAGCCTAGCACCTTAACTGCCATGCTGGCCCATGTTTGCTCCCCTCTTGATACAGTTTTCAATTGTAACTAGTCTGGCTATTATAAACATTGCTGTAATGCAGGGCATCCCCAACCCTTGGGAGGATGGGTCCATTAGGAACCTAGCCACACAGCAGGAGGTGAGTAGCTGATGATGGAAGCTTCTTCTCCCCCTTACTCTTTTAGCCCCTGAGCTCCACCTCCTGTCAGACCTGCAGCAGCACTAGATTACCATAGAAGCCCCCAGGGACCGCCTAGTTGCAGGATAACAAATTCAGGGCTCCGTGATTCTACATTATGGTGAGTTCTGCAATTATTTCATTATATGTTACAATGTAGTACTAATAGAAATAAAGTGCATAATAAATGTAATGTACTTGAATCATCCTGAAACCATCCCCCACCCCAGTTGGAGGAAAAATTGTCTTCCATGAAACTGATTCCTAGTGCCAAAAAGGTGGGGGACCCCTGTTGTAATGAGCATCTTTGCATGTACCATAGACCTGTGTGTGCAAATATATAAACTCAGAAAAAGGTTGGGGGGTTAAAAGGTATGTGAATTAAATATTTTATAAGATTCTTCAAAAATGCTCTTTAGACAGGTAGAGCAATTGACACTGCTCCCAATAGTAAAGAGTATGCGGTTTCTCCATAGTCTTGTCAATAATAAGTATTATTAAAAAAAAGTTTTGCTCTTTTTATTTTTATTTTTTTGGGGTAGAATTGCCATTTTTTTTTTCAATGTATTTATTTGCATTCATTCACTGTACATCATTACAGTGCTCTTCTTTTTTAAAGTGTATTTCATTCTTTCTTCCATGAGCATGAGACAGAGAGAAATAGGCACCCCTGACATGGTCTTCCTTGCTACAGTCCATTTCTAGTCTCGGCTAGCCTGAATCACAAGCATATCATGCATGCCCAGGATATACAGGGAAGCCTCAGAACACAAACCCCGAGCCTTTCCCATGTGGGTCCAGTTGCATTACCACTGCACCTCTGCCTGGCCTGCCTTTCTCTCTCTGTTGGTTAAAAAAGAGTATCTCCTTTTGGTTGTATTTTTTTTTAAGAATTATTTAATTTTACTTACTATTGGGACCAGCAGTTAGCGTAATGGCTATTTTGCTGAATTCCCATGTAGTCAACTGCAGTTTGAGTCTTGGACCCGATGGCTTAAATTCACACCAGGCCCGTGTGTGTGCGTGCCCAAGGTCCCGAGAGGAGAATAGAGAAGGGATTGTGGCATGACCATCCCCCCTGGGGGTGAGAACACTTTCCGTCTCTCTCTGTCTCTCTGGCAAGTGCACACACCCTGTAGCAAAAACCTCTCCAAAAAATTATTTATTATTATTATTATTATTTTAATTTGCTATAGGGCAAGTACACTCACCAGAGAGAAACAGAGCAAGAGATAAATTGAGAAAGCAAGCCACCAGGTCCAGGACTTGAACTGCAGTTGGCCATGTGGGAGTTCAGCACCTTAACCGCTATGCCACCTGCTGGCCTGTTGGCTGTATTTTAATTAGTTCAGTTTTCCATTTCCTTGCTAGTTTTTGTTTGTTTGTTTATGTTTTTCTAGATTTTTCTTGCCTTGAAATAATTGTGTATCTGTGTGTGTGTGTGTGTGTGTAATTTACCAGAGGTTGTATATGCTTGCCAGAGAGACACAGAGAGAAGGAAAGGAAGAAAAGAAGGAGAAATGAAGGGATTGCAGCATGATCATTGCCCATGGAGGGAGGATGTGACCATACCCTCCACTGGGCTTGAGTATTCAAACCAGAGTCACCAACCATATTGAGATTGGGCTTCTCTTGAGCAGTGCATTACCGCAGCACCACAGAGCTGGCCCAGTGCTTTGTTCCTTTTTATGTCTGAATAATATTCCAAATATTTCGTTATATAGATATACCACAATTCCTTTTTTTTTTTTTTTTGGAGAGGTTTTCACTATAGGGCGCGTGCGCTTGCCAGACAGACAGAGAGAGACATAGAGACAAAAAGCGAGAAATCACCCCCCAGAGGGGATAGTCACGCCACAATCCCTTCTCCTACATTCTCCTCTCGGGATTTTGGGCACGCACGCACACGCACCTGGCGTGAGCTTTAAGCCACCGGATCTGGGACGCGAACCGCAGTTGACTAGGTGGAGGTCCAGCGACATAGCCATTATGCTAACTGCTGGTTCCCCCACAATTCCTTTTTTTAATAACTATTTTATTGGGGCAGGCAGGTGGCTTGGTGGTTAAGGGTGCTGGACTCCCATATGGCTGACTATGGTTCGAGACCTGAACCTGGCAGCTTGCTCTTTCTCTCTCTCTCTCTCTCTCTATCCCTCTCTGGTCAAATTGAAATAAATAAATGAATGAATAAATAAAGTTAAATAAAATAATTTTTTAAAATAATTTTTTTATTGAAATTATTATTATTATTATTTTCATTTTGACCAGAGAAAGAGAGAGAGAGGAAAAGTGTGAAAGCAATCCACCAGGCCCAGGACTCAAACCATCGTCAGCCATATGGGAGTCCAGCACATTTAACCACCACTCCACCTCCTGGCCCTGGCCACAATTTCTTTATCCAATCATTAGTTGATGGATCTTCAGGTTATTTCCACTTTTTGACTATCATGAATAATGCTATTATAAACATTCATGTACAAGATTTATGTAGACATATGTTTCCATTTCTCTTGGCTGTATACTTAGGAATGGAATTTCTGTGTCATGTAGCAACTCTGTATATAATTTTTTTTTTTTTTGGAGAGGTTTTCGCTATAGGGCGGGTGCACTCGCCAGACAGAGAGAGACAGAGAGACAGAAAGCGAGAAATCACCCCCCAGAGGGGATGGTCACACCACAATCCCTTCTCCTCCATTCTCCTCTCGGGATCTTGGGCACGCACACACACGCGCCCGGCGTGAGTTTTAAGCCACCGGGTCCGGGACACGAACCGCGGTCGACTACGTGGGAATCCAGCGACATTAGCCATTACGCTAACTGCTAGTTCCCCCTGTATATAATTTTTTAAGAAACTTCCAAACTGCCAAAGTAGCTGCACCATTTTACATTTCCACTGGCAGTGCATAAGGGTTCCAAATTCTCTATCTCCTTGCCAATATTTGTTATCTGTATTTTTTGTTATAGCCATTCTAGTGGGTGTGAAGTGTTATCTCATTGTGGTTTTGATTTGTGTTTCCTTAACAGTTAATAATACTTATTTTCATATGTTTTTGTTTTTCTTTTTTAGAGAAATATCTACTCAAGTCCTTTGCCTTTTTTTTTTTTTTTAGAGGTTTTTTTACAGGGTGCTATACTCTCCAGAAAGACAGAGAGAGATAGAGAGACAGAAAGTGAGAAATCACCCCCTGGGGGGGATGGCCACACCACAATCTCTTCTCCTTTATTCCCCTCTTAGGACCTTGGGCACGCATGCACACGCGCCTGGCGTGAGTTTAAGCTACCAGGTCCAGGACTTGAACTGCGATCAACTACATGGGAGTGCAGCAGCATAGCCATTACACCAACTCCTGGTCCCTGTCCATTTTTTAATTGAGTTATTTTTTATTTTTGTCTTTTTTTTTTTTTTTTTTAATTTGCAGAGGGTGCATGTATTCCCCAGAGAGACAGAGAAAGAAAGGTAGTGTGAGAAAGTACCCTTCCCCACGGGGAATGACCATCCTGCAATTCCTTCTCCCCCATTGCTCCCTCCTGTCAGAATTTTAGCTATACACACACAAACACACACACACACACACACACACTCCTCAAGTCTCTTTCTGAAACTCAGATTATACAGTCGGCCGTGTGAGATCCAACTGCCTTAACTACCATGCCATGGGCTGGTCTTGCTTTTTTTTTTCTTTTTTCTTTTTTTTGGAGAGATTTTCACTGTAGGGCGCATGCGCTCGCCAGACAGACAGAGAGAGACATAGAGACAGAAAGCGAGAAATCACCCCCCAGGGGGGATGGTCATGCCGCAATCCCTTCTCCTCCATTCTCCTCTCGGGATCTTGGGCATGCACGCACACGCACCCGTCGTGAGTTTTAAGCCACCAGGTCCAGGACACGAACCACGGTCGACTACGTGGGAGTCCAGCGACATAGCCATTATGCTAACTGCTGGTTCCCAGCTTTTTTTTTTTCTTTTTTTGTCTTATTATGAGTTGTCAAAGTTTCTTATTTATTCTAGATACTAGTCTCCTATCAGATATATATGATTCACAAGTATTTTCTCCCGTTCTATAAGTTATCTTTTCACTTTATTGATGGTCCTTTGAAGCACACAGTTTTTTTTTTTTTTTTAAATCTTTTAGTGATTCACATCACATACTTGTTCTTAATATTGAGATAAAGGTGGGGCCAGCAAGTGGCATGGTGGTTAAGGGCGCTGGACTCCCACATGGCCGACCATGATTCGGTCTCAGACCTGGTGGCTTGCTTTCTCACTTCCTCTCTCTCTCTCTGTCTCTCTCTGATCAAACTGGAAAATAATAATGATAATAATAATAAATAAAGTTAAATAAAATAATTCTTCAAAAAATATTGAGATAAAGGTCACATAACATGGAATTAACCAGTTCACATACTTTTAAAAAACCAATTCTGTCCCAAAAATACAAATAACACTAAAAAGAAGTTTTAAAAGTTGAAATCTAAAACTGTTACAGTCTCAATATAAAATGATCATGATCATCATTTATTGAGTACTAGCTAAATATCATGCACAGAGCTAGGTAATCTACGTCAGGGGGTTTCCACTGAGGGCAAGTTTGCTCTCCTCCCCTACCCAGGGAACATTTAGTAATGAGTATCTAGAGACATTTTGGCTGTCCTAACTGGGGGTCGGGGTTGCTACTGGCTTCTAGTGGATAGAGGCCAGGGGCTGCTAAACATGCTACAATGCACATAACAGACCCACGGAGAAGACTCATCAGGCCCGACATAGCAGTAGTGCTGAGGTTGAGAAACGCCGATCTATGTGCATTATCTCATTATCTCACACCCTCCCAGTGACAGTCACCATCAGCTGGTCCATCTTACAGGTGAGAAGATTGAGGCTTAGGTTAAGTAATTCATGTAAAACCACACAGCTTCTAGGTGACCTAACTAGACACTCAAGCAGTGTCTGCCTAAAAAGCCAGGAAAGCAAAAGGGGAAGATAATGAGCTCCCTTGTCGAGGAACAAACCCAAACACTATCACTGAGATATTTCATACTCCTATAGTCAGTCCAGTCTTTCAGGAGAGTAATGTGACCTTTAGGTATAGACAACCTGAAGCTGAGCAGAATGTTTTTTTGTTTTTTTTTTTTTTCCCCTAGAAAACTACCCAAAAGACAGGTGAATGGGCTCCCAAATGACCAAAAAGTGGTTCTAGACTATGAAAATTACTCTCAGAGTTATATGAGACTTTCTTTTTCTAGTTTTAAATAATTATTTATTTATTTATTTTTTTAAAATTTGACATAGAGTGAAAAGGAAAGTGTGAAAGCAAGCTGCCAGGTCCAGGACTCAAACCATGGTCAGCCATGTGGGAGTCCAGCACCTTAACCACCATAACCATCATACCACCTGCCAGCCCTGTGACTTCTTCTTCTTTTTTTTTTTTTTTAAGTTTTCACCATAGGGTGCATGCACTCACCGAAGGGAGAAAGGGAAAGGAAAAGTGAAAAATCACCCTCCCAGGGAGGATGGCCATGCTACAGTTCTTTCTCTTTCATTTTCCTCTCAGGATTTTTTTGGGCACACATGCCTAGTGTGATTTTCAAGCCACTGAGTACAGGACTCTAGCCGCATTCAACCATGTAGGAATCCAGAGCCTTCACTCCCACACCACCTGCTAGCCCCAGGTTTGCATGTGATTTTTAAGGAATGCAAGGAATCATCACAATGTTCAAAGAAAACACAAATTATGAAAAACCTATTCATGGATTCCAAAATATTTTTTGAACGAAAATAAACATACTTTAATTCTATTTTTCCACAAACAACTTGAATTCCTTTTATACAGGTCCTAGGTACCTCAATCTTATTATATAGAATATAACACCCAGGTGTAGGGCCCTGGGAACTATATTTACAAAAGTCCTCTGGTTTTGTTAAGTGCAATATTTATGTAATTAACCCATCTCAAGTATTTTCAGATATAGCAGAATCAAGAGTGATTTTTTTTTTTTCTAGCCAGAATCATCCTCTGGATTATTTTAAACACAAGTGAGAAGCTTCAAGAATATCTTTCTCGGGAACCAGCAGTTAGCGTAATGGCTATGTCGCTGGACTCCCACGTAGTCAGTCAACCGTGGTTCACGTCCGGGACCCGGTGGCTTAAAACTCAAGCCGGGCACATGTGCATGCGTGCCCAAGATCCTGAGAGGAGAACGGAGGAGAAGGGATTGCGGTGTGACCATCCCCCCTGGGGGGTGATTTCTCGCTTTCTGTCTCTATGCCTGTCTCTGTCTGTCTGGCGAGCGCACGCGCCCTATAACGAAAAATCTCTCCAAAAAAAAAAAAAGAATATCTTTCTCCATTTATTTCCCCCCAGATAATATTTAGCAATGTCAAGTGTTAGTTACCCCTTTACCAATTTCTGTGTAACAAATACTTCCAATACAAGTGGTACAAAAAAACAATAAACAAGAAAAAAGGAGTGGAGCCAGCAGGTGGCATGGTGGTTAAGGCGTTGGACTCTCACATGGCCAACCAAAGTTCAAGTCCAAGACCTAGTGGTTTGCTTTCTCACTTTCTCTCTATCTGGTCAAATTTAAAAATAACTATATTAGGAGCCAGCAGATGGTATAGCGGTTACATTGCTGGACTCCCACATGGTTTGAGTGCTGGACCCAGTGGCTTAAAACTCATGCTGGGCACATGTCCATGCATACCCAAGATCCCAGGAAGTAAATGAGGAAGAGATTACAGCATGGCCATTCCACTAAGGGGAGATTTTTCACTTTCTCTCTCACTGTCTCTGTCTTTCTCTCCTGCAAGTACATGTGCCCTAAGGCAAAAACCTCTATAAAATATAGTGATAAATAAAATAATTATTTTTTAAAAAAGAATTTAAAAGCAGCTTAGCTAAGCAGTTCCAGCACAGGGGTCTCTCATAAGGTTACAGTCAAAATGTTGACCCAGTGTGCCATTTTCTGAAGGCTTTCCTGGGGTATCCTTATGGTCTGTAAATGATGCTGTTGGTGAGAGGCCTCAAGCTCTCCACAGGCTGAGCAAGTGACATCAAGGCATGGTAACTGGCCTCTTCCAGGTGAGCGAGATGAGAGAGAAAAACATCATACATATGCCAGCTCCATGACCTAGCAGTTAAAGAAGCTGGATCCTACATGACTAACTGGCTTGAATCCTGGTTCTAGTGGCTTAAAAAACATGTTGGGCACGTGTGCATGTGCACGTGCCCAAAATCTGGACAGGTGAGAGAAATGGAAGAGAAGGGATTGCAACATGACCACACCCCATGGAGGTTGCTTTCTCCCCCCTCCCCTGTCTCTCTGGTGAGCCCATGTGCCTTCTGGCAAAAAAAAAAAAAGAAAAGAAAAAGGAGGAGGAGGAGAAGAAGCCATGCAGCATCACATCTGCCTCGTTCCATTTCCAGAAGCAAGATACGGAGTTCAGCCCACCCAGGGGAGGGAAATTAGGCCCCACCCTTTGAAGGGAGGCATGTCAGAGACATCGGGGGCTTTTTAAAAAAGTGTATTTCTTCCATAACAGGAACAGAGACAAGCTCCCAAAAAAAAGGTCTTTACACCTCAATCCATACCAATCTCAGCTGGCTTGGATCTTGGATACACATATGTAAGCCTGGTGTGCTCAGGGAGGTCCCAGGATGCAATCTCAGGATGTTTCCCATGTGGGTCCAGCTGTGTTACCACCGTGCCACCACCTGGCTCATATTTTTATAATCGTCATATCTCATGACCAGCAGATGCTGTAATGGTTACATTGCTGGACTCCCACATAGTCAACTATGGTTCAAGTCCCAGACTCAGGAGCTTAAAACATACCAGAAACATGTGTACATGCCCAAGATCCTGAGAGGAGAATGGAGGAGAAGAAATTGTGGCATGGCTGTCCTCCCAGAGGGGAGATTTATTGCTTTCTGTATCTCTGGAGGGAGCACACACCCAAGAGCAAAAAATCTCTCTTAAAAAAAAAAAGGGAACCAGCAGTTAGCATAATGGCTATGTCGCTGGATTCCCACGTAGTTGACCGCGGGTCGCATCCCGGACCCAGTGGCTTAGAACTCACACCAGGCACGTGTGCATGCGTGCCCAAGAGCCCAAGAGGAGAATGGAGGAGAAGGGATTGCGGTATGACCATCCTCCCGGGGGGTGATTTCTCGCTTTCTGTCTCTGTCTCTCTCTGTCTGTCTGGCGAGCGCACGCGCCCTATAGGGAAAACCTCTCAAAAAAAAAAAAAAAAAAGTAAAGGGACCAGCAGTTGGCATAATGGCTATGTTGCTGGACTTCCATGTAGTCAACCGCAGTTCAAATACCGGACTTAGGGGCTTAAACATGCCGGGTACATGTGCATGCGTGCCCAAGATCCCAAGAGGAGAATGGAGGAGAAGAGATTGTGGCATGGCCATCCCCCCCGGGGGCAGTGAATTCTCGCTTTCTATCTGTCTCTCTGTCTATCTGGTGAGTGCACGCACCCTATAGCAAAAACCTCTCCAAAAAATAAAAAATATATAATCACCATATCTTTCTTTTTTCCATTTGCCAGAAGGAGCATGGTCTCACCAGAGAGGGTGACACAAAGAGTGAGGGTGAGGGAGGAAGCAACCCCCCAAAGAGGCATGGTCGCATTATAATCCCTTCTACACCTCTCCACCCATCTGGATTTGGGGCACGCTTACACACATACGCTGCATGTTTTCCAATTCCTCAGGGCCTGGATTCCAACCATGCAGTTGGCTTTGCATATATGCATAATGAAGTTGGCTGGCTCCCTTCCCAATATCCATTCCATCATTATTTGCTAATAGTCTTGGCTAACAGAGCCTAAATTTTATCCAAGAAGGCAATGTACCAACTTAAAGACTACATTTCCCAGCCTCCCTTGCAGCTAAGTAAAGATGATGAAATAATATGAGGAAGTCACTGGGTGGGGCTTCCAGGAAAGCTGTTTAAAGGGAACTGACTTAGCTTGCCCTCTTGCTCTTACCACTTCCTTCTTCCTGCTACCTGGAACACAAACAAGATATCAGAGCTGCAGCAGCCATCTTTGATCATGAGGTAACCTCTAAGTAAGAAGTCATGTGCTAAGAATGGAGGAGGAGAAGAAAGGAAGTGTCTGATGAATTTGTGAACAGCCTCGGCCAACCTACCTCTAGACGTTTTTAGATTTGCTAGAAGGTGTATGCACTCACTGTAGAGAGACAGAGACAGAGAAAAGTTAGAAATCACCCCTCAAGGGGATGGCCACACCACAATCCCATCTCCTGGAATGTTGGACACAAGTGCACACATGCCTGGCCTGATTTTCAAGCCCCTGGGTCTGTACGGTGGCCATGTGGAATGCAGCTCCCTTAACTTCCAGGCCATCTTCTGCCCATAGGGTTTTTGTCTTTTGTTTTTTGTTTTTTTAGTAGAGAAAAATAGACCCCAAAATTTCTGTGCCAACTAAATATAAAGTTCATGAGAACTTGTAGATTGCTAAATGCGATTGTTAGCAATTTGGACAAATAAAGGTTGTGGTTTCATTTTGCTTTTGCTCAGCCATGCTGTGTTTATGCAGCTTTTCTCCATCACGGTAGTGCATTTCTTCCATGGCTGGCCTAGAACTGCAGCTGCAAGCTGCTGCTGGTTATCAGATAGTAAAGGGTAACAGCGCCATCACTCACCTAACTGCTCTCTGAGGGTCAGTCACAGGCCATTAAACGCATTATTGGAAAGACTGCCTGTGGCCTCTGAGTCTCACTCTGATGGCTGGTTCCAGATCCTAGACTGGAAATTGGCTTCAGCACTATGCTGCTGGGCAGGTCCTCAATCTATTTGTTTTTGGGTTTTTGTTTTTTTTTTTAACTTTTGTTTATTTAACTCTCCCATAAGAGAGAAACAGAAATGGAGAGACAGCGCTCCATCAGGGTCCTCACTCTGCAGTCCACTGTCATCCTCAACTAGATCATGAGTCCAAGGAGGTCCCAGGCCATGTATCCCATATGGACCCAGCCTCACCACTGCTGGGCCACTGCCTGGTCCCAGTTATCAGTATTGGGATGAATGAGGCATCTTCATTCTGAGTTACAGTGATGCTCCCATCCACCTCGAATGTTCCAGGAGGTCAGAGGCCACATCTTCCTATGTGGTTCCTCAGTGTAGCTCATCTGGAGTTTCCCTATCTGAGAGCAAGTGAGCTGGGGAGTTGGCCGTCATTGGTCTGGGTTGCTGGGGTGTTGGTAACTCCCTAGCATGTCCAGCTACCTCATGAGGAGGGCGAGCCCACTCCTGCAACCAGAGCAAGGCCTACCAGAGAGGGGATGCTCCTGCACCTGGGCTGGGCCAGGCCAAGCACATGTCAGGGACCGACAGGCTCCAGCAGGGTTGGCCACAGAAAGAGGGATCTGGTACATCTTTCCTAAGAACTGCTTGCCACCACCCTCACCCCAGAGTCAGCAGGCTGAGCTCCAGAAGCTGTGTTTTGGGGGAGGGTTGGCCACAGAAAGAGGGATCTGGTAGATCTTTCCTGAGAATTGCTTGCCACCACCCTCACCCCAGAGTCACCAGGCTGAGCTCCAGAAGCTGTGTTTTGGGGGTAACCATCAGCCCTTACAATTCTAGCTTTTTTACGAACTAGAAGAAAGTGTACCTTCCTCAGATTACTTTTTGATTTATCAGTATATTGATAATTCACATACCATAAAATTCACTTATTTATTTATATTTTTACCATACAGCATGTGTGCTTGCCAGAGGAGAGACAGAGACAGAGAAAGTGAGAAATAACTCCCCAGGGGCTATGGCCACACTACAATCCCTTCTTGTGCATTTCTGCTTGAGAGATTTTGGGCATGCACACACATTTTGCCTGCATGTTTTTCAATCCATGGGTCATAGGACTTGAACTGCATAGTCAAATTTATGATGAGTGAACTTTATGTATCATGAAGAGAAATGTATTTAGTTGACACAGAAACTTGACTGAGGTTTATTTTTCTCTATCTAAGGGAAAAAAAAATCTACAGCCAGCAGATTGGGCCCCAAGCCTTCAAATGTTTGTATGCATTATCTTCTCACTCCCCCCAAAATTAATGTAAAATCACATCAGCTGATTCTTTCAGTCAGGAATCTGGATTAAGACTAGAAGTCGGGAACCAAGTTTAATACCTGGTCTTTCCTTGGAAGATACAAACCAGCCCAGCAGCCACCTCCTCAAATTCACTTTTTATTAAGCAGAAGCTTAATGGCTCCTTTTTTTCTTTTCTTTTTAAAAAATTATTTACTTAATTTTTTATCTATCATTTTTGTTTTTGTAATCTGCTACAGAGCATGCACACTCACCAGAGAGAGAAAGAGAAAATGAGAAAGCAAGCCTCCAGGCCTCAGACTCGATCCGTGGTGGCCATGTGAGAGATGAGCACCTTAGCCACTACGCCATCTGCCGACCCAGTGGTATCTAATATATGCACAACCCCCCTGCTTTACCATTAGCATTTAGCAGTTTTCTTTACAGTCTTTCTGTTCACACAGTTATTTCCAGTGATGTGCTGGCCCCGGCTCCCGTGGGCTTGGACAGGTAGTTGTGCACGTCTACAACCAACTCCTCCTTCAGTCAGTGACATCATGAGCCAACCTGAAGTCAGCCATGGTGGCTGACCCCAGAAGTCGGCAAATGCCACAAATCAAGGATTCTCATTTTAGAGAGCCCAGTTAAACATTTACCAGCACACTGCTGTCTTGTTTTGTGTCATAGGGCACATGCAACACAGAGAGAGAAAGAGAGAACACCCCCCCTAATAGGGCCTGATCATGCTGCAATCATCTTTTCTCCAATTCACTATCCTATCAGGACCCTGGGTATGTGTGCAGGTGCCTGGCATGTTTTTCTGAGATGCTAGGCTGGAACTGGAACCCCGGTTGGCTATATGGGATCTGGCTTTCTCAGTGTTGAACTTGAATGCCATGCTATAGGGCCAGCCCTCTACTGATTTTACTTACAAGACATTGGGTTTACCCACTCACATGTCCACCAACCCTTTAATGCTCCCCACAGAATACCAGGAGCTTTGTCCTAGGATATGGAGACATGATCCATAAGTAAACATGTAAACAAATGAGATAATTGCAGGTCGAGATAGAGTACAAAGAAAATGGAATTAAACAGGTAATATGTGAGCATATTTCTTTTAGCCTTTCCTCCTCCTCCCACCCCCATCATATCATGAACGTTTTCTCAAGTTTTAGAAAGGTCTTAAGGAGTACTTTCCTTTGCCTTTTCCTCTTCTTTGCCTTTGCCTTTTTCTTTTTCATTTTTCCTTTTTTCTTTTCTTTTTCTTTTAATTGCCAGAGGGCATGTGCGCTCAACAGAGAGAAAGAGAGACAAAGAGAGGAAGCACCCTCCAGTGGGATGTGGTCGCACTTCAATCCCTTCCCCTCCATTCCTCCTTCCTGGTGGGATTTTGGACATGCATGGCCACACACATGCCTAGCATCTTTTTCAAGCTGCCTGGGCTGGGATTTGAACCATGGTCAACCATGCGGAACCTGGTTCCCAATGCACAGTGCTTAACTAATGCCTATGGGGCTGACCCAGGAACATTTTTCTTAATGGTACATATTTGTCTCTTGTGGGAATGTTCTAATTTATTTAAGCATTCCCTTATAGTTCAGGGTCTCTCAACCTTGGCACTGCAGTGGTCTCCTTTAATCCATGATTTTGTTTTCCAGGCTTCAGTTATCCACAGATGACTATAGTCTAAAAATAGGTGAATACACAACAGTACAATAAGCTTTTTTGAGAGAAAAAGAGAAAGACCACATTCACTCAACTTTTATTACAGTATATTATTAAAATACTCAAATTTTATTAGTTATTGTTAATTGTATATTGTGTCTAATTTATAAATTGAACTTTATCAGGTATGTATGTATAGAAAAATATATAGTATATAACAGATGATACCCAACTTACACTGGTTTGACTCAAGATGTTTTTATTTTTTTACTTTTTTTTTTTTTTTCGCTGTAGGACGCGTGCGCTCGCCAGACAGACAGAGAGAGACATAGAGACAGAAAGCGAGAAATCACCCCCCAGGGGGTATGGTCATGCCGCAATCCCTTCTCCTCCATTCTCCCCTCGGGATCTTGGGCACGCACGCACACGCACCTGGCGTGAGTTTTAAGCCACCGGGTCCTGGACGCGAACCGCGGTCGACTACGTGGGAGTCCAGCGACATAGCCATTACACTAACTGCTGGTTCCCTCAAGATGTTTTTAATGACCATGCAAAGGTGGTATATATTCAATAGAAATTGTACTTTAAGGGACCAGCAGATGGTGTAATGGTTATGTCACTGGACTCCCACATAGTCAACCATGGTTTGAGATCCCAGACCCAGTGGCTTAAACCTTACACAAGGCACATGTACATACGTGCCCAAGATCCCTAAAGGAGAATAGAGGAGAAGGGATTGCAGTATGGCCATCCTCCCAGGAGGTGATTTCTCACTTTCTGTCTTTCTGTATCTCTCTGTCTCTCTGGCGAGTGCATGCATGTTATAGCAAAAATTCCTCTAAAAAAAAAAAAAGAGGGATCAGCAGTTAGCATAACAGCAGTGTGGCTGAACTCCCATGTAGTCAACCACAGTTCAAGTCCTGGACCCAGTGGCTTAAACTCACACCGGGCGCATGTGCGTGCGTGCCCAAGATCCCAAGAGGAGAATGGAGGAGAAGGGATTGCAGTGTGGTCATCCCCCCTGGGGGGTGATTTCTCGCTTTCTGTCTCTCTTTGGTGAGCACATGCACCCTATAGCCAAAACCTCTCCAAAAAAAAAAAAAGAAAGAAAGAAATTGAACTTCAAGCACAACAGTCTGCTTTTCACATTCAGTACAGTATTCAATAAATTATAGAAAGTGTTCAACATTATCATAAATTAGGTCTGTATCATATTTTAAAGAATTGGTTTTTTTTTTAAATTATTATTTTCTAATTTGAGCAGAAAGAGAAAGGGAAAATGAGAAGGCAAGCCACGTTTTTTTTTAATTATTATTTTCTAGTTTGAGCAGAGAGAGAAAGGGAAAATGAGAAGGCAAGCCACCAGGTCCAGGACTCAAACTGTGGTCAGCCATATGGGAGTCCAGTGCCTCAACTACCATGCTACCTGCTGACCATCTATTATTATTATTGTTATTATTATTATTTTGGAGAGGTTTTTGCTATAGGGTGCGTGTGCTCACCAGAAAGACAGAGAGAGACAGAAAGACAGAAAGTGAGAAATCACCCCAGGAGGAATGGCCACACCGCAATCCCTTCTCCTCCATTCTCCTCTCAGGATCTTGGGGACACATGCACATGTGCCCAGGATATTATTATTATTTTTAAATTTGCTATAGGGCACACGTACTCACCAGATAGAGACAGAAAGAGAGAGAGGGAAAGTGAGAAAGCACCCCCCGAGAGAAGTCCCTTCTCTTCCATTCTCCTGTCAAGATTTTGGGTTCATATACACACATGCCAATGTGTTTTTCAGTTACTTCCCTCCATTTCTCTATCCTGTCAGGATTTGGGGCAGGCACACACATGCACCCAGTGTGTTTTACAAGCTGCCAGGGTCCAGAATTCAAACCACAGTTGGCCACATAGGATCCAGCCACATAGAATCGGGTTCCCTTGACCACTAGGCCACAGGGCTGGTCCATGCATACGTGAGTCTAAATTGACAAATATCAGGTTCCAATAGGAAGCAGTTCTCAGCGTGTAGACCCTGGACTAACGGCATCAGCACCACCGGGAACGTGTTAGAAGTGACAATTCCCAGGCACCTCTCCAGGGTGGGACCAGGCAGTCTGTGTTTAACGTGCCCTCCAGGGGACTCTGACGCTTCAGCTTAACAAGCACTGCATGAAGGGGCTGGGGAAGGAAATCTGAGAGCTCCAGGTCGTGTCTGAGCTGGTAGGGCCTGCAACGTGAGGTTGTGGTTGCATCATAACAATGTTCCCCACTGGCTAATCCATGGCGGTGTCTGTGGCGGCGGTGATTAGTGCAAATTAGCTGAGTTCAGGTGTGCTTTTGACTTAAGCACCACCTTTCAGCTCAGGATTACCAAACATCACTTATTTTTACCCCAGGGAGGCTCCAGGGCCAGAGAGAAAGTTAAGAATAGAAAGCAGACAGGTCACCAGACTGGGCTCTCACCACCATGTGGTTCAGTGCTGCATGTAAACCTTCGTCCTTTAAATAAACTTTTCAGAAACTGAAGGAACACAAGACGTAAGACCAAGGCGAGATGTAGATGTCACCCTGGTTACCATCTGTGGGGGGGACAGAGTATTTTATTTTGTATTATTATTACTTAAAAGAATTATTTTCTTTTTTCTTTTTGTTTTTGTTTTTTTTCTTGAGAGGTTTTTACTATAGGGCATATGCGATCACCAGAAAGACAGAGAGACAGAAAGTGAGAAGTCACCCCACCCCACCCCCTGGGAAGATGGCCACACCACAATCCCTTCTCTTCTCGGGATCTTGGGCACGCACACCCACGTGCCTGGTGTGAGTTTAAGCCACCAGGTCCAGAACTCGAACCACAGTTGGCTACATGGGAATCCAGTGACATAGACATTACACCAACTGCTGGCCCCAAAGAATTATTTTATTTTAATTTCATTTATTATTTTTCAGTTTGACCAGAGGCAGAGAGAGAGAGGGAAAGTGAGAAAGGAAGCCACAAGGTCCAGGACTCAAACTGCAATCGGCCATGTGCGAGTCCAGCACTCCAACCATCATGCCACCTGCTAGCCCAGTAATGTATCTGTCTTACACCCAACCAATACACTCTGTAACCTAGCTAATGTGCTTTATTTATTTACTTACTTATTTTTTAATTTGGCCAGAGAAGGACAGAGCAAGAGCAAGCGAGAGAGCAGGAAAGTGAGAATGCAAGCCGCCAGGTCTGGGTGGGATTCGAACCATACTCAGCCCCATAGTCAGCCATGTGGGAGTTCAGCACTCTTAAGCATCATGCCACCTGCCAGCCCCATATATTTATTATTTTTAAAAGTGTTTGCCACAGGTCGCATGTACTTACCAGAGAGATAGAGACAGTGAGGGAAAGTGGAAAATTACCACTGAGGGGATGGCTATGCAGCAGTCCCTTCTCCTCCATTGCCACAGGTTGCATGTACTTACCAGAGAGAGAGAGAGACAGTGAGGGAAAGTGGAAAATTACCACTGAGGGGATGGCTATGCAGCAGTCCCTTCTCCTCCATTCTCCTTCTGGGGTTTTGGGCACACGTGCATATGTGCCCAGTGTGATTTTCAAGCCACCAGGTCCGGGACTCGAACCACAGTTGACCACGTGGGAGTTCAGAGCCTTAACCATGATGCCACCTGCTGGGCCCTCTGGTCACCATCTTATACCTTGGGTGACCATGCATTCAGTTCAGAATTACAGGTTTGCAACTTCCTCGATGGGGTTTAGAATATGCTATCCCCAAATGTGGCACCTTGGCATTTGAGAAAAACACCTGAAGCTAGACAGTCTCTTTCACATTCCCTTTGCCTCTTCCTTGAAAGCAAGCCCTAGAGCCTAGAAAGGGTGTTCTGACCTTTCTCCTAGGCAGGTCATGAGATCCTCGTGTGACTGGTAACCCACCCACCCCATAACTGAAGAGAGCAACACATTCTCCTCTGAAGACACAGGGATCCTGTAAATTGGATCAGATAGGCCTCACTAAGCACCCCTAGTTCGATATCACAGATCATAGCCCCTTGGTCCATTCATACTTCTCCACAACTACCCACTCTTCTCCAGACCTAAACAGAAAAGTGTACGGGTTTCCCTGTTCCTTTAGGTCTTCATTTCCGAAGGCTCCTGCGTCACCTACAACTCACATCACATAGATGAGCCCAGGGGTGACACAAGCTGATAAGGAGCTGTGCCCCACCCGCAGGCCAGGAGTTCATGGGAGACCGAGGTCCGATATCTGGCTGACTGTGCAGGCCAGACCTTGTGCAGTGTGCCTGCAAGGCCCGCGATTCAGGGGGCTGGGGCAGCAGGATCATGAGCTAGAGGCTGGCCTGAGCCACACAGCAAGACCCTGTCCATGAAAGGAGCCAGGAGTGATGGCATGCACCTGCAGCCCCAGCTGGGAGCTGAGGCAGGAGAATTTCAACTCAGCCAAACCCTGTCTTTTCTTAAAAGCAATAGATTTGTTGGGGAACCAGCAGTTAGCGTAATGGCTATGTCGCTGGACTCCCACATAGTCGACCGCGGTTCGTGTCCCGGACCCGGTGGCTTAAAACTCACGCCGGGCGCGTGTGCGTGCGTGCCCAAGATCCCGAGAGGAGAATGGAGGAGAAGGGATTGCGGCATGACCATCCCCCCTGGGGGGTGATTTCTCGCTTTCTGTCTCTATGTCTCTCTCTGTCTGTCTGGCAAGCGCACGCGCCCTACAGTGAAAATCTCTCAAAAAAAAAAAAAAAAAAAGCAATAGATTTGTTAATCTGAATTTTATAGAGGGCCCTCAGCCACAAACCCCACAAGGGCTAAGAAAAGATGTCTTTCCATCCCTACATCTTCCCATGGCTGCTAAATGGACCGGAAGGAACCCTGGCCTAGCGGTTTGCTACCATGGCAGCACCGTGCCAGCCCTGGTGGCATTTGGAAGCAGAAGTGGTGTTGGAATGTCACAGTGACTGAGGGCCTCTGGGATCTGGTGGGCCAGTGGCAGCCTTGTCACACATTCTGTAGGGAGCTGGTGAAAATGGAAAATGCCACAATTACTTTGAAAATTAATCTGAGAGTTACATTAAAAATTCAACCCACACTTACTACACATTCCAGCCACTCCACCGCTAGGTGTTTACCACAGGAAAAAGAAGTGTACCCTGGTCTCCGTATACAAGTCTACACTCATACGTGGACATTCAGAAAGGCCCTATTTGGTTTTATGTCCTCTTCATCTGTGATAGAGCACACAGGCATGCATGTGAAAGTGAGACCCAGAGAAAAGGACGAGCACCCTCTGCAGGATCTGGTCATGCCGAGGTCCTCTTCCTCCAGGCCTTCAGCCCGTTGGATCTTGGGCACTGACTGCCGTGCCCAGCATTTTTCAGGCTGACCAGGCTGGGTATTCGAACCCTGGTCACCATGCAGAATCCAGCTTCTCTTGAGCAGTGCATTGACGAAGCCAGCGCTCAGCCCTATTTGTAGTTACTGAAAACTGGAAACAACCCATGGGCGTTTGCCCCTGAGCGGGTGAGCAGGTAAACAGTGGCAGGTCCCTATGATGGGCTTCTTACCACCAGCAATGAAAAGGAATGTACCAGCAGCCCATGGGACGACACGGAAGAACCTCAAAGTCACACCCTAGGTGAAAGAAGCCACATAGAAAAGGGTACAGGCTTTGTGACTCATCCTTTTTATATGAAATTACAGAAAATACAAACTAACCTACAGGCACTGAAATCCTGTTGACGTTTACCTGGAGTTGTGGAGGTGGGCAGGAGACACAAGGAGGGATTGTAAAGGGGATTCCATTTAAGCAGTTTGGGTGGTCACAATGTTAATGAACTCCTCACAGGGCAGCAGGCAGCTGGGAGCTGGCTTCTCTCAGCAGAGGAAGACAGCACAAGAGGGTGTCGAAGATGGAAGCCAACAATGGCGTTTGGAACCTCTCTCAGAAGTCACATCCTGGATCACTAAGGCAAGTCAGTAAAGCCCAGTCCCCACACAGGATGGGCAGCACACGAGGAAACAGATACCAAGAGGTGTGGATCTGTGGGGATCGCTCCGAGACCACCCACTGCAGGTACAGGCACCAACACACCTGAGCATGGGAAAGCAAGTGTGTGGAGCATACTCAGCTCTGCCCACATGAGGGCACAGGAACTGGCCTGGCAGAGCTGAACCACTTCGCAAAGACCTTTTCCTTCCTTCTTGAAAACACAGCATTATCGCTCTAATCCCAACAGTCCTGAAGCAACAGCTTCTTAGCACAGGAGAGGCATTGAAGTGAGGTGGGATGAACAATGCAAGAGGGGGAGCCGTGGGTCCTCCAACAGCCTGGGTTATTGTCTGGAAACATCAATATGTTGTACTCCTCAGGGGAGGTTATGTATAAACAAACAGCGGCAACAGGTTTGACCTGGCTAAGCACCACCAAAGTATATTTCCTGCTCAGGCAAACCCTGCTGGGGGTCCAGCAGCTCTCCAGGGCTGCTGTCCTCCAGGCCATGACATGGGGTGACTCAGGGATCCAGGCAGCTTGCAGCTCGTGATCCACCCTTTCAACATGAAGCTTCTCCTACATGAGAAGGGTAAAGCTTAGAAAATCTCACAGGGTTGGGACCAGCAGATGACGTAATGGCTATGTGTCTGGACTCCCATGTATTTGACCGTGGTTTGAGTCCTGGACCAGGTGGTTTAAACTCATGCTGGGCATGTCTGCGTGCGTGCCCAAGATCCCAAGAGGAGAATGGAGGAGAAGGGATTGTGACGTGGCCATCCTCCCGGGGGGTGATTTCTTGCTCTTTGTCTCTGTCTTTCTGGTGAGCGTACACGCCCTATAGCAAAAACCGCTCCAAAAAAAGAAAATCTCGCAGGGTCTTCTTGATGCCTCTAAAAGTAAGTGACACATTACTTCTGACCGTGTTTAATTGACTGAAACTAGTCATATGACCTGGCCTGCCCCTGAGGGCTCAGGAAGGTATGTCCATATACCCTCAATGAAAAGGAGAACTGGGACCGGAGAGAGTGAGTATCAGCACACAGGCGAGAAGGAGATGTGATGTAGTAACCCGATATTCAGGGCTACCATCTCTAAACACATGGAAACCTGGGGAGCCTGGCTGCCACAGAATTCAGAGTGACGTTTTCAGAGAACGCCTCTCCGCCAGCCATGCGCTGCCACGTGTTAAGTTTATGCTATAGGAGTCCCACTCCCATGAGGTCTTGCTTTCTGCGGTTTCAGAGAGCCACAACCAACCATGATCTGAAAACACTACATGAGAACATTCCAAAAATAAACCATTCACAAGTTCTAAATTGTGCAGCTCTGACTAGTGTAATGAAACTGCACCTCCTGCCCCATCCCCAGCCAGGACGGAAGTCATCCCTTGGTCCAGCGTACCCACCCTGTCTGTGCTACCCGCGTTAGCCACTTAGTAGCTGTCTCAGTTATCAGATTTTAAAAAGACATAGCATATAGAGGTTCCATACTACTCAAGGTGCCAGGCATCTCCTGGGGGTGGTTTTGAAACATCTCTCTCACAGAAAAGTACTGTAAGTTCTCTATGTTTTTAAGATTTTTAATTTTATTTATTTATTATTTTTTAATTTGCTAGAGGGCACATGAGCTCACCAGAGAAAGTGAGAAAGCAAGCCTCTAGGTCTGGGACTTGACCTGTAGTCGGCCACATGGGAGTCCAGGGCCTCAGCCATCCACACCACCTGCTGGCCCCAGTTCTCTGTGTGTGTGTGGTTTTTTTTTTAAAGAATTATTTATTTAATTTTACTTATTATTATTTGATTTGATCAGAGAGAGAGAGGAAGAGAGAGAGAG
>NW_006159657.1:196271-197812 GCF_000334495.1 Tupaia belangeri chinensis | reverse complement strand
CGCCAGGCCTAGGACTCGAACTGCAGTCAGTCATGTGGGAGTCCAGCACCCTAACCACCAAACCACCTGCTGGCCCCGCAGTTCTCGATATGTTTTACTTCAGTTATTCCTCACAATTTTTTAGTGAGGTTGATATTTTTAGTCCCATTTTATTTATTTATTTATTTTTATTTGCCAGAGGGTGCATGCACAAAACAGAGTCAGAGAGACAGAGAGGAAGAAAGCACCGCCAATGGAGTGAGGTCACGCTGCAACCCCAAATCTTATTGGGATCTAGGGCATGCGCACATGCGTGAGCAATGTGTTTTTCAGGCTACTGGGGTCAGGATTTGAACCACAGTGGATCATGTGGGATCCGGCTTCCTTAACCACTAAGCAATAATGCCAGCCCTAACAAAAGAATATTGTAATGATCTCTTTTTTAGCCAGGTCATTGCATATATATTTTCTTCATGTAAAATTTTAAATGTACAATTGATGGATTCGGGCAGCACAGAGTAAGACTCAGGACCTGGATTGCCAAGTTTCTTCCCTCCCCACCCTGGCCCTAGCCAGTCTATGAAATGTCTGTTTCTTAACCTCCTCACCAACACTGCATATTAAATATTCGTTTAAAAATCTGTGCAAATTGCTTCAACAGGCTGATTATAGTGTAATAAAATGTCTTCTATCTGAAAAAAATAAGACTTTAACTTCAAGTATGAAGCCAAATTAAATATGTGTAGCCTTCCTTCAAATCAGTCTAGGCAGCAAAAATTAATACTAGACACAAATTAAAGAGGAAATAGAAGACAGTGTCTGTCTAAATCAGAGCTCCTCACCGTGGGGAGGCGTGACAGACACTACCTCCACCAGGCAGTGGAGGTTCACATCAACACTGGGAAGTCATGGTGGCCATAGATACCCTGACTCTGAAGTGAACAGCATGGTCTTCCTCTCAAAAACCTGTTGCCCCTTGAGACCAGCAGTTAGTGTAATGGTTATGTTGCTGGACTCCCATGTAGTCGACTGTGGTTTGAGTCCCGGACCCAGAGGCTTAAACTCATGCCGGGCGCGTGTGCGTGCGTGCCCAAGATCCCGAGAGGAGAATGGAGGAGAAGGGATTATGGTGTGGCTCTCTGCCCGTGGGTGGGGTGGGGTGATTTCTCACTTTCTGTCTCTCTGTCTCTCTCTCTCTGTCTGGCGAGCGCACATGCCCTATAGCAAAAAACAAAACAAAACAAAAAAAAAAAACCTCTCCAAAAAGAAAAAAAAAAAAAAACCTGCTGCCCCAGTCTAATCAGAGAAATCCCAGTTATAGGACATACTATAGAGTACCTGACCAGTACAGAAGTCCAGCACATGGCATACTGGTTACATCGTTGGATTCCAACATGGCCAACCACAGTTCAAGTCCTGGACCCAGTGGCTTGAAAATCACACTAGGCGCATATACATGTGTGCCCCTGTGACCATCCCCCCTGGGGGGGTGATTTCTCACTTTCCCTCTCACTGTCTCTCTTTCTTTCCCCAGCAAGCACACATGACCTAAGGCAAAACAC
>NW_006159657.1:185784-196246 GCF_000334495.1 Tupaia belangeri chinensis | reverse complement strand
TCCAGTTTTTTTTTTTTTTTTTTTTGAGAGGTTTTTGGTATAGGGTGCATGTGCTCACAAGAGAGACAAAAAGAAAGAAATCACCCCCAAGGGTCATGGTCACACTGCAATCCCTTCTCCTCCAGTCTCCTCTTGGGATTTTGGACACATGCCCAGTGTGAGTTTTAAGCTGCCCGGTCTGGGACTCGTACTGCAATCGGCTACATGGGAGTCCAGCGACCTAACCATTAATCTGTCTGCTGGTCTCTGACTAGTACTTCTCAAAACCATTAAAGAAAGACATAATAACCAAAAAATGGAGATGACCACTTTGATGAATGTCGGCGTCCGCCCCCAGGCTTAGCGCTATTATGGAAGAAGCAGAAAAGATGAGACAAAAGGATAGAGTGGAAATGGACACAGGCAGCCTGAGCCTAGGTAGCCCAAGCAACCTGTGCCGCCCAGATGAACTGGACGTCTTTATTTATAGTACAAGGGGACATTACACATGTATGTTTTATGACACTTCATGGATTAGTTGCCAGGTTACAGACAATGAGAAGCAGTTAACAAATCTATAAGGGATTAGTCATACCCTGGGCAAGGTGTATCCCTTGGTGGTAATCTCATCTAGAGTAAATCTCATCTTCCTTTCTAATGCAGAGAACTAGCTGTTAGGTGTGGGGAAGGAGCTAAAGAACTTCTCCAGAAGGAGAGCACCACCACACCCAGAGTAGGCTAAAGAACCTTTTAGATGCAGAGCAGGGATTGGACTTTACTAATTGGGGTCAAGATGTTTCTTGAAGTCCATCAGATGTGCCCTTAGTAATTTCCACCCTTGCTCTGTCAGCCACCAAGGTTAAGGAAAGACAAGTTACAAAGATCTGCCAAACCCCAAAAGAGCATGGGGTGTTTGCTCAGCGCATGTCCCCACACCTCAGACTCTCTCTCTTAAACGTGTCCCCACAGATGAATGCATCAATCAGTGTGGTCTTCCCATACGATGTGAGATTTTTTCTTTGAGAGGTTTTTGCTATAGGGCGTGTGCGCTCACCAGAAAGACAGAGAGAGACAGAGAGACAGAAAGCAAGAAATCACCCCCTAGGGGGGATGGCCATGCCGCAATCCATTCTTCATTCTCCTCTCAGGATCTTGGGCATGCACGCACAAGCACTCGGTATGAGTTTAAGCCACCATGACCAGGACTTGAACTGCAGTCGGCTACATGGAAGTCCAGCAACATAGCCATTATGCCAACTGCTGGTCCCACAATGGGATATTATAAGCCACAAAAAAGGAATAAAATACCAAACACACTACCACTGGTAAGAACCTCAAAAACATGTGAAAGAAGCCGGACGCAAAGGCCACAGATCGTACAGTCATTGACGCAAAGCATATAGAACAGGCAGACCACACACAGGATTCGTGAGTACCTGGCCTGGGGAGCCTGGGGAGCCGACGTGACTGCTAATGGGTGTGTGGTTTCTTAGGGAGGGGATGAAAGTGCCTGGAATGAGATACTAATAATGGCTGCACAGCTTTGTAAAAACTAAAAGCTGTCAATTGTGGGAGAGTAGTACAGGCTGTAAATTACATCCCCATCAGACAAGACAATGTCTGAAAAACTGTCACAGCCCAGAGAAGACTCAGGAGATAAGACATCTACATGCAGTGTGGTATCCTGGATGGGAGGCTGGAACAGAGAAAGGTAAGAGCAAAGGAAACCCGGGGGGTGGGGGGGACATCAGTGGCTCAGCAGGAGAGCACGGCCCCAGGAGGCTGCCACGCATGGGAAGGTCTCCAGCTCAAAAGTCTGGAGACTTCCCTGAGTGCGCCAGGGTCTCAATGAGCCCCGGATCTGGCCTGGCTGGAGCTGGGGGTGGATCATGGCATCAAGACCTGTTGGGGTTGCTGTGTCTGTCTGTCTCTCTCATTCATGGATAAATACTTTTTTTAATTTTTAAATTTGCTATAGGTTATATATGGATGCCAGAGAGAGAGAGGGAAAGTGAGAAATCACTCCTGAGGGGGGATGACCTCATGCAATCTCTTCTCCTCCACTCTCCTCTCAGAATTCTGGGCATGCACGTACATACGTCCGGTGTATTTTCCAAGCCACTGGGTCTGGGACTCAGACTACATAGTTGGCCAGGTGGGACCCAAAGCCTTAACCCCCACACCACTGACTGGCCCATTCATGGTATAAATAAACAAACTTAAAACAAAAAACTAAGGAAACCTGAATAAGGTATGGACATTAGAGAATAATAATATATCAATATGGGTTCATTCATTGTGACAAATACACAGTAATCATGCAAGATGTTTATAATACAGGAAAACCATGGAGGAAACCAGGTGTAGGGTATATGTGAACTCTGTATTGTCCTTGCAATGGGGGCCGGCAGATGGCGCGGTGGTTAAGGGCCCTGGACTCCCATGTGGCCGACTATGGTTTGAGTCCCAGACCTGGCGACTTGCACTCTCTCACTCTGTCCCTCTCTGATCAAATTTTAAAAATAAGTAATAAATAAAGGTTTTTTAAAAAGATAATGAAAAAACAATCAGGGCACACCCACTCGTGATCATTCAAACCATTTAAAAATAAAAAAAAGAAAAGAAAAACTGCAAGTGTTCTTGCCTCTGGCCGCCAGGACATGGGCTATTCTGATTTTATCACTAGGAAAACTGCCCGTGAGGAAACGGAGCCCTGCTCTGGCAAGTCAGTCACCACGGAAGCTGTTGGCTGAGCCGAGAATAAACACAGCGATTCTATTCTCAGTAAGTGGTTTTAACCACTAACTATCCTCCTTCCCTTCACTTTGTATCATCTTTAAACCCAAGTTATACTGTCTTGGGGAGTCCTGATTCTGGAAGACTTTTGGTTTTGACAAATATTGGGATGTGTCAGCAAATTTAACTGAAAAGAAATATCTGAGTTTGTTCTAATAGGTGACTAACCTCGAGTTAATGCCAGTGTCATGACTAAGGGGATCAGATGATGCAAGGCTAGGCACAGTGTCAGACTTCTGGATGACAGGGGACTCCAGGTGACATCTAGGACACTGGTTTGCAAGTGTGCAACAGTGCAGCGGTCTGAGAAGCTGCCCTGGCAGAAAGACCTAGAATATTGACATGCTACATAGAAAATGTAGCTAACTCCCCAAACGTGGGAGTTAGCTGCTCGTGAAATTTATATTGGGAGAAATTGTACAATAGTTTAACAGAAGGTTAAGGTGCAGAATCCTACACAGCCGATTGTGCAGTTTGAGTCCTGGACCTGGCAGCTTGAAATTCACACAGGTTGTGTGTGTGCATGCCCAAAGGAGACTGGAAGAGAAGGGTTTGTTGCGTAGCCATTCCCCCTGGGGAGTGATGACAAAAAAAAAAAAAAAAAAAAAAAACAGGGGAGTGATGACAAAAAAAAAAAACCCCACAGGGACAAACATGCTTGTGAGACAACCTGTGACATTCCAAAAATAGTTTTGTTTTGTTTTTTTTTTTAGTTTTGCTACAGAGTGTGTGTCCTTGCCAGTGAGAGACAGAGAGAAAGGGAAAATGAGAAACCACCCTCCGGGGAGATGGCTACTACTCTGCAATCCCTTCTCTTTCATTCTCCTCTTGGGATTTTGGGTGCACACACATGTGCACGCCCAGCATGCTTTTTTAAGCCATTGTTTCCAGGGCTCAAACTGTTCAGTCGACTATGTGGGATCCAGTCACCTTAACCACAATGCCACCCGCTGGCCCCCAAGACATAGTTTAAGTTCACTAAAATTGTCATTTTACCAGCAACCCATATAGCAATGGCAACATTTTTCCGCATGTAGCAATGCTGTTTGTTCTTTTTTCTGAAAACCCTGTGACCCCTTCTTCCCATAAAACCATGTACCACAGCTAAGGCTGAATCATTCTGGATAAAACCCTTGGAGAGGCTTGGCGGAAACCAGTTCAAAAAGAGAGAGAGCCAAATTCTTGGCTTTTAGAGTTCCTAAGCAAGCCTTTGAAATTCATGGCAGAGATAATAATTTTGAAAGCCAAGGCTTTTGATTTGCAAGATTTGCAAAAGAGAGGCTTTTTTTCTTTCTTTTTTAGTTCTCTAAACATGGTTTTGAGTATCAACATTCTGGATTCAAAGTAAGTCCCTGAAGGAATCTGGAATAGAGTTTATGCTACAAAAAATAATAGATCTACTGCAAGGGAACTGATGAAAGTCAGATTATCCTGTCCCTGAGACAGAAATTGTTCAAGATAAAAGACAAAGACCCTTGGAAGAGGAATTAAAAATTCCAAGGGTTTGGGAAGTGGGTGCAACTGGACGACCACGAGCTGATGAGCTGACGATTGTTGACCCTGGGGTCGTTATGTTCGTCTTTCTACTTTTGTATATTTTGTTCTTGTCCTATTTATAAATAAAGAAAGAAAGAAAGAAAGAAAGAATTTAAAAGAATTATTTTAAAATTTATTTTTAATTATTTCAAAGACTTGTTTTATTTATTTATTTATTTATTTATTTATTGTTTTAATTTGACCAGAGACAAATAGCAAAAGAAAGAGAAAGTGACAAAGCAAGCCACCAGGTCTGGGACTCGAACTCGGTTGGCCATGTGGGAGTCCAGTGCCTTAACCACCATGTCCCCTTTTTTTTTTTTTTTTTAAATTTTCTGTAGGGTGTATGTGCTTGCTAGAAAGAGACAGAGAGGGAGAGAAAGAGGGAATGTGAGAAAGCATCCCCTGGAGGAATGGCCATGCCACGATCTCTCCTCCACCATTCTCCTCTTGGGATTTTGGGCACGCACTCAACAAGCACCAGCGTGAGTTTCAAGCCTCTGGATCTGAGACTCAAACCACTGTCGATCATGTGGGAGTCTAGCAAAGTAACAGTTACGCCATCTACCTGTCATGTTTTTCAAGCCACTGGGTCTAGGATTTAAACCACACAGTTGGCCTTGTAGGATCCAGCCTCCTCAACCCCCTGGTTGGCCCTATTTTTGCGTGTTTTTTGAAGCTTTCCATAATAAAAATGTTGTTCTTCAGCGTGTGATCTGGGAGGCCAGTGAGAAGGTTGCTGTTGTGCAGGAGAGGGGTGGTGGGCCTGACCAGGCTGCTGCGATGGCAAGGAAAGGAGTGGCTGGGCTGGGAAGGGTGGAATAAAGACACGCCTATAAAATAATGCTAGATTATTTCAGTTTTTCGTTTTCTTCCTTCCGTCCTTCCTTAAAATAGGGTGTTGCAGTGTTGTGATCCTCCTGCCTCAGCTTCCTGAGCTGCTGGGGTTACAAGTGAACAGGCCGTTTGAGTTGGACCAGGACTTGGACTCAGGCCTCTGGAACACAGGGCCTTCACAGTGGACGCCTCCACAAATGGTCAACATCTCATGTCGTAAATCCACCTCCATCTTTGCTCTTCCCTCACTTCAGGTGCTTCCCCTGTCCCCCTTTTGGCTTTAGTTTAGATGTCATGAGGATTTTGAAGGGTTTTCAATAGGCGGTGGCCTGAGCTGGTTTTAAAGTCCCAGCTACTGCAGGGAGAACTGTTTGGATGGGCTGCCTCTTCAAAAGGGACCGTCAGAAGGCACATACCCAGTGCTCTATAAACATTCTTGTTCACTCCCTGTCTTAGCCCGTTTGGGTTGCTGTAGTATATTACCACAGATAAAGAGAAGGAATGTATTTCTCACAGTTCTGGAGGCGGCAAAGTCTGATAGCAAAGTACCGGCACCCATGTCAACCTATGGAGGGAAGTGGAAGGGCCAGAGGGCGCAAGGGCAAGCTAGCAGGAGGGCTGAGCTCACGTTTACAGCAAACCCGCTGCCATGATAACAAGCCAGCCCCTCATCACAATCGTGACGGCAGCGTCTTCACAGGCTCTGCTGGCCGCCTCTCGTTAGGCGCCATCTCCCAGCCCTGTTGCATTGGGGATTAAGTTTTCAACATGTGAACTTTGGAGAACACATTTGAACCACAGCCTGCCTCGAAACAGCCCTGAAGTGGGGACTCATCCTCACTTGAATATTTGAATACAGAGCCTCTGAGCTCAGAGCGGTTGAGAGACGTGCCCCACATTACATAGCCACCACCTGCAAGTTGGCAGGTAAAATACAATAAGACATGGTGTGGAGTGCAGCTAAACTGAACAATTGTTTCCAGTTTATCTGAAAGTCTCTTTTTCAGATTTTTACCATAGGGCACATGCACTCACCAGAGAGGAAGAGATATACACACACAGAGTAAGAAATCACCTCCCAGGAGGGATGGCCACACCACACTTGGGCATGCACGCACATGCACCCAGTGTGTTTTCCAAGCCACTGGGTCTGGGACTCAGACCAGAGTCGCCCATATGGGATCCTGCATCTTAACCACCTCTGCTGACCCTGAGATTCACATTTTACTGGGTGACTTGTGTTTGTTTTTGTTTTTGTTTTTTTTTGAGAGATTTTCACTGTAGGGCACGTGCGCTCGCCAGACAGACAGAGAGAGACATAGAGACAGAAAGCGAGAAATCACCCCCCAGGGGGGATGGTCACGCTGCAATCCCTTCTCCTCCATTCTCCTCTCGGGATCTTGGGCACGCACACACACGCACCCGGCGTGAGTTTTAAGCCACCGGGTCCGGGACACGAACCGCAGTCGACTACGTGGGAATCCAGCGACATAGCCATTACGCTAACTGCTGGTTCCCACTTGTGTTTGTATTAGCTAAATCTGCAATCGTAATTACTGACCTAGCCAGGATTTGAGCCCAGGGTCTCCCCTGAACTGACCGTCTGACACTAAGGCAGGGATTTTCTCTCATTCACTCTGCATCTCAGAGGAGACTTGCAGGCAGGCAGCAGCCCCCAGCAAATGTTTGTTGGCGACCGTAAAGAGGATGTGCAATTTCAGTGAATTTGGGGGCTTTCTGGACAACCAAGATGGCTAGCATAGTAAGTCTGCTGCAGAGAAGAGTGCAGGCCCTGATACCGGTCCCTACCGCCTCACCTCCCTACCAGCTCTGTGCTCTCAGGCAGCTCACCTGTGCCTCATTTTCTCATCTGTAAAATGGGGTGATGACCACAGTGCTAGGACAGTGCTTTACTCACAGGTCTGCTTGAGCAGTTAATGACCCTGCCAAGCCTCACACCAAGTAAGACTTCAGGGTGGCTAAGAGTAAGACAGAGGAACAATGAAAGGGGCCAGCAGGTGGCATGGTGGTTAACATTCCTGGACTCATAGGGCTGACTGCTCAATTCCAGTCCCAACCAGCTAGCTTGAAAAACTCCAGGCGGGCCCGCGGGCGGCATAGTGGTTAAGGCGCTGGACTCTCAATGGTCAATCGTGGTTTGAGACCCAGACCCGCTGACTTGAAAGGCACACCAGGCACATGTGCATGTGTGCCCAAAATCCCAGGAGGAGAATGGAGGGGAGGAGTTTGCAGTGTGGCCACACCCCCGGGGGGTAATTTCTCACTTTCCTTCTCACTGTTTCTCTCTCTGGTAAGTGCATCCACCTTATGGCAAAAGAGAGAGAAAGAGAGAGAGAGAGGGAGAAAAGAAAGAGAGAGGAAGAGACAAAAGAAGGAAGACAGACACTCCAGGTGCTTTTGCCCTCGAGTCCAAAATTCTGAGAGGAGACCGAAGCAGAGTTTGTGGTGTGGCCATCCTCCCGGGGGTGCTTTCTCATTCCCCCATCCCACCTCTTCTGGTGCGTGTGCATGCCCTATAACAAAGTTAAATATATAAATAAGGTCATAGGCTTTAAAGAAGAAAAAAGAAGCCACCAGGTGGCATGGTGGTTAAGGCGCTGGGTCCCACATGGTTGTCTGATTCGAGTCCCAGACCCAGCAGCTTGGCAGAAATGCTGGGTGCGTGTGTGTGCATGCTGGAGGAGGAGGGGTTGGGGAGCGGCCATCTCCCTGTGGTGCTTCACTACTTTCCCTCTGTCTCTCCCACTCTATTGGTGAGCACTCACACCCTGTAGCAATTTTTTTTTTAATGAAAAAAAGAGAAGTAACCGAAGTGCTGCAAATCCTCTTCACACTGCCAGCGACACAGAGAAGTTTTTCAGGGCAGGAACTGGTTTTCGTTCCTTGCTTCCCCCAGTGTAGCACATGGAGCCCAGCTCACAGTAGGGAACACAGAAAATATTGATACCGTCATAACTGGGGCCAGACAGTGGCACGGTGGTAAGGGAAGGCTCCGTCAGGATGACCCTTGTGGGAAGGATCAGGGTTTGTGTCCAGAGACCTCCCTGGGGCGCCAGGCACGTGTATGCCGTGATCTGGGGCTGACGAGGCTGCGGTGGATTGTGGCATCGAGACCCTTGTTGAGAGGGCATGTCTTTCTGATTCTCTCACTCACTCATTGAAGAAATAAACTTTTATTTTTAAGGATTATTTTATTTAACTTTATTTATTTATTTATTTATTTATTTTGATTTGACCAGAGAGGGACAGAGTGAGAACAAGAGCAAGAGTGAGAGAGAGAGAGAGAAATAGAAAGTGAGGAAGCAAGCTGCCAGGTCCAGGACTCGAACTGCAGTTGGCCATGTGGGAGCCCAGCACCCGTAACTGCCATGCCACCTGCCGGCCCTGAAGAAATAAACTTCAAAAATAAATAAACCAGGGCAGGAATTTCTAATGAGAGACCAGAATTTACCTCTGCAAATAACTAGAACCAAAGAGAGAGAGGGAGAATCCACAAAAACTATATTAGGGAGAGAGCATTTGAAGGATGACTCTGGACTGTGACAGCGAGTGGATCAAAGCATTCATTATTATTATTACTTTTTTTTTTTTGGAGAGGTTTTCGCTATAGGGTGCGTACGCTCGCCAGGCAGAGAGAGACATAGAGACAGAAAGCGAGAAATCACCCCCCAGGGGGGATGGTCACGCCGCAATCCCTTCTCCTCCATTCTCCTCTCAGGATCTTGGGCACGCACGCACACGCGTCCGGCGTGAGTTTTAAACCACCGGGTCTGGGACGCGAACCGCGGTCAACTACGTGGGAGTCCAGCGACATAGCCATTACGCTAACTGCTGGTTCCCAAAGCATCCATTACTGAAAAGATTGTATTTTGAGACAAATGTTTGCTCAGAAAAAGCAAAAGGGGTTTGAGGGTAGCAAGCCACAGCAAATCCTGTCATTAAAGCAAAATTTGTGCAGGTCTTAAATTCCAGAGGTTACAAAACAGCCTGGCTGAGGTCATTCGTGCCTAATTACTGTGCCGAACAATTACCTTGACTAATTAGAGCAAAGGTTTCAGAGTGTGTTTCTATTCCCAGACACTGAGTCAGCAGTGACCCAGAATAAATCATTTCGCTCTATTTGTGTCTTGGATCACACATATGCGAGCACCCTCCATCAGCCCCTCAGGGAAATTCCAAAGGCATCATTAATTAATATTTGGAAAACAGTATAATTTGTATATGTCAGGCCCATGGAAACATGACCTCAGTATGCTTTGTGTGTTGGGTTCATTTATTTAATTATTCAACCGCACTCCAGGTGCACTTAGCATTTATTAAGCTTCTCCTCCGAGCCAGGCCCTGAGGTGGAAGCTGGGCATGCAAGGTAGAAAAGGCAGACGGGCCCTGCCCTCAGGGAGCATATGCTCTAATGGGGCAGGTGGATGATAAACGAGCAAACCAGGCCAAATCACTACAAACTGTCAAGTGACACAGAGGGGCTGGAAGGTGGCACAGTGGCAATGCGGTCAGACCCACACGGGAAGGTCCTGCCTCCCCCTGTCCATGACAGACACAGACACATGCCCATGATCTGGGCTGGCTGGGGGTGGATTGTGGTGTGAGGAGCACGTCGGGAGTCTCTCTCTCTCTCTCTCTCTCTCTCTCGGAAGAAATAAATAAAACTTAAAATTAAAAAAAAAAAAGTTGTCAGAGGTGTCCCAGCAGGTGCTGCAGTGGTTAAAGCTCTGGATTCCCACAAGGCCGACCATGGCTCAAGTCCCAGATCCCGCGGCTTGAAAAATCACGCCAGGTGTGTGCATGCGAGTGCCCAGAATCTTGAAAAGAGAACGGAGAAAGGATTGCAGGATGGCTATTGCTCCCAGAGGGTCATTTCTCACTTTCTCCCTCTCTCTGTCTCTCTCTTCTCTCTCCAGCCAGTGCACGTGTCCTATGGCACAAACCTAAACAAACAAAACAAATAGAGACAAGTTGGGCGGCCTGTGTGGGATTCCACATGGCTGACGGCACAGTTCAAGTCCCAATCCAGTGGCTTTAAAAATATACCAGGCACATGTGCATGAGTGTCCAAAATCTCAAAAGGAGGAAAGTTAGAGAAGCAACGGCATGACCACCCCCCACCCCCCCAGGAGTGTTTTCTCCCGGGCCCCCTCTGTCTCTCAGCTGGACTCAGGTAGAACATGGTCCTGGGTTTGTGTCCTAGGGCCTCCCTGAGCATGTGTGTGCCCGTGAGGCTGGGTGTGGATCACAGCATGAAGACCCTTTTGGGGTTCCCATCTCTCTCTCTCTCTTT
>NW_006159657.1:183077-185753 GCF_000334495.1 Tupaia belangeri chinensis | reverse complement strand
AACCTTTGAAAAATGCCCCAGGCTCCTGCTCTCCAGAGGACCTCCCTGCATGCCCTCTCCAACAAGGAGCCGCGACGGCACTGAGCCCAGGTGCACGCCATAGTCACCTCTCCCTGACACGCCCTCGCATGCCTTCCGCCTTCCCAGTCTCACTGAACTCCCTCCCTGTGATTCCTGGAATCACCTCCCAGGGCTGGGGCTGGGGCTGGGGCTGAGATGAGGCAGCAGAGGGTGAATTAGGCAGCATTAGGGAGGCTCTTCAGTGGATGAGGCGCAGACAAAGGTGGTTATGAGTAGACCGGATTCTTACTCAGCCATTAAATAGAGCACCAGTGCAGGCTCCCGTGAAGGGACCTCGAAAACCTGGCAAGTGAAAGCGTCGGACACCAGAGGTCACGCTGCGCGGTTCCTTTCATTGAAACGTCCAGGAGACACAGACCAGCACAAGATGCGTGGTTGTCAGGACTGGGTGGGGTGGGGGAGTGACTGCTGAGTGGGGACAGGGTTGCCTTTTGGGGTGCTGAAGTACCTCGGAACAAGATGGATGTAGGGGTTGCACACATCGCGAATGTACTAAATGCCGCCACACCGCTCACTTTAAAATGGCCAATGCTTGGGGCCAGCAGGTGGCATGATGGTTAAGGCACTGGACTCCCACATGGCTGACCATCGTTCGAGTTCCAAACCTGGTGGCTTCCTTCCTCACTTTCCTTCTCTCTCTGTCTCTCTCGGGTCAGATTAAAAAAATAATAATAATTAATTAAATTGAATTGAATTCCTTAAAAAAAAAAAAGTCAGTGCTTAATTGTATGTTATGTGAATTTCTCCTCAATTAAAAAAAAAAATAAAAAAGACTTTGTAGGGCTAGTCGGCGGCGTAGTGGTTAAAGCATTTGGACCCTACGCGGCTGACTGCGTGGTTTGATCGTCGGACCCCGTGACCTGAGAAACACACCAGGGGTGTGTGTGTATGTGTGTGTGCATGTGCCCCAAATCCTGAGGGGGCAGGAGGAGAAAGGACTGCAGGGCTGCTGCTGGGCCATCCCCCATGAGCACCTTCTCACTTTTCCTCTCTGTCTCTCCCTGGCAAGCACTCATGCCCTATAGCCTTTGTGTGTGTGTGTGGCTATAGGGCTTGTGTACTCACCAGAGAGACAGAGAGAGAGAAAGGGAAAGTGAGAAATCACCCCCCAGGGAGGATGACCACATGGCAATCCCTTCTCGTGCCTGGAGTGATTTTCAAGCTACCAAGTCCAGAACTCAACCATGGAGTAGGCAATGTCTTAAACTCCATGCCACCTGCCGGCCCCCTAGAGCAAATTTTAAAAGAGTAACAACTTTTTCTTTTTTCTTTTCTTTTTTCTTTCTTTTTTTTTTTTAGCCGAGCAGCTCTCCCTCTGCTGCCTGGGGTGGAAATCCCAGCCCGGCGCTGGGACAGTCTTGGAGTCACCCACTGTGCCTCTCCTCCAGAGAAGGGAGGTCCTTTCTATCCAGAAAACCATGAGGCCTAAGCTGCAGACAATGAACTGCTGTCCCTTCACTGAGGCTCACCGTGTGCCAGGCCCTGTGCTAGACACGACAGGACTTCCTTCATCAACTGCCCTCAGTTCGCCTCTCTGCCTCGCCACCTCATTCCTGTTGTCTCTCTCGCTGGAACGTAAGCTTCCTGGCCACAATTTTGTCTGCTGTTTTCCACTGTATGCCCAGCACTGCGAGGTGACAGAACGGCAGGTAGGGACGTTCGCGCCCACGGTGTGCAGGTGGAGGGAACGCCAGCCTGTTGTGGCCAGTGGCCCTTGGCAGAGGCTGGATGTGAATGCAAGGCCTCCTGAGGCACAGTCCAAGCTGCAGGGAGCTTTCTTCATCCCCTTCCTCCACCCCACCACCGGGGTGAGTTAGAAGTCTGAGAATTAAAGGCCCAGAAGCGATGACTCATCTCTTAGGCAAAGAAACAGACCATGCCCCGTAGCTGAGTCATCTTTCCGCTTCCCTCTGCACTGTCAGACCAGTTCTTAGACTCAGACTCCGAGCCTGCTGCTGGGCTGAGGCCAAGGAATCCTCTCTCATTGTGATCTCTGTTGTCTGGGACAGTCTGACCTGGACGCAACCACAGATCTGGGTTCAGGACCGCAGTCCCCAGAGGGCCCTGGAGGTCTGTATGCAAGGTCCAGGAGCTGGCTGGCCGCAGACAGAGCTGGCTGAGGGCTCCTGCCGCGCAGCTTCTTAGCCGGGCGGGCACCAGCAGTAACCCACACACGCCTGACTTACTGAAAACACGAGTTAAATCTGTTAAGACATGTGGGCTGGACATTCGCCCTGAGAGGCCGGCCCGCTTGGGAAGGTTTCTGGTTCCCGCCTGGACTCCTCCCTCAGTGTGCTAGGCACACACCTGCCCATGTTCCAGAGCTGGGGCAGGCTGCGTGGGATGGTGACCACGAGACCCTGCCAGGGGGCTGTATCTGTCTCTCTCACTCTCTGTCTCTATCCCTGTCTCTGTCTCTCTCACTCATGGAATGCCTAAATGAAGTTTATTTTTAAGAATTTTTAAAATTTTTATTTTATTTGTTCGTTCATTTATTTTAATTCAACCAGAGAGAGATAAAGAGAGAGATAGGGAGAATGGGAAAGCAAGCTACCAGGTCCAGGACTTGAACCGAGGTCAGCCATGTGGGAGGGT
>NW_006159657.1:181612-182438 GCF_000334495.1 Tupaia belangeri chinensis | reverse complement strand
CCTTGTCCTGCCTTGCTCGTGTGAGCTGCAGCAGAATTCCAAATGGCCGGGGTAAGGCTGTGAAGGACGCCGGAAAGGCCCAGACAAAGGCAGTTTTCCGCTCGCAGAGAGCCGGCTTGCCGTTCCTGGTGGGCCGTATTCACCGACACCTGAAATCTAGGACGACCAGCCTGGACGTGGGGGTGGCTGCTGCTGTGTACAGCGCTGCGATCCTGGGGTGCCTCACCGCAGAGGTACTCGAACTTAATGTTACTCCTCGCCACTTGCAACTTGCTATTCGTGGGGATGAGGAACTGGTCTCCCTCATCAAGGCTCCAACTGCTGGTGGTGGGTTATTCCACACATCCACAAATCTCTGGTTGGGAAGAAAGGACCACAGAAGACTGTCTAAAGGATGTCTGGATTCCTTACTATCTCAGGACTCTAAGTGCTCTACCAGCTGTCCAGTGTTGGCGATTCCAGGGGACTGTGTCTCTGTGGAAAACACAACTTTGCCTTTTTGTAATTCTATTTGAGCTAGTGGGAAGTTGAATTAGCTTTCCAATCAACCAAGTTTCTACATTCGAGTCTTAACCGTACTTAAGTGTTACTGTGGCTTCAAAGAAGCTATTGATTTCAAAGTAGTGGGTTTTGGTTGAGTGGACTGTTTTTTAATTTAAAAACTGGATTTTAATTGTGATGCAGAAGTTATAGTAACAAACGTTTGGTTTTGTACAGACATCATATCCACTCTGGTGGATAAGCTCAATAAAGGTCATATCCCAAACTGGAAAAAAAAACAAAACAAAACACACACACACACACACACACACACACACACACACAC
>NW_006159657.1:147011-180539 GCF_000334495.1 Tupaia belangeri chinensis | reverse complement strand
ACCAGGCCCAGTACTCAAACCATGGTCAGTCATGTGGGAGTCCAGTGCCCTTAACCACTATGTCACCTGCCAACCCTGATTTTTTTTCTTTTTTTCTTGATTGTTTTTATTTATATAAAAAATTTTTGGAGAGGTTTTTGCTATAGAGCGGTTGTGCTTGCCAGAAAGACAGAGAGAGACAGAGAGACAGAAAGCAAGAAATCACTCCCCGAGGGGAAGACCATGCCGCAATCCCTTCTCTTCCATTCCTCTCTCGGGATCTTGGGCACACACGCACATGTGCCCAGAGTGAGTTTAAGCCACTGGGTCTGGGATTCGAACCATGGTCGACTATGTGGGAGTCCAGCGACATAGCCATTACGCCAACTGCTGGTTCCTTTTGAGAGAGACAGAGAGACAGAAAGCAAGAAATCACTCCCCGAGGGGAAGACCATGCCGCAATCCCTTCTCTTCCATTCCTCTCTCGGGATCTTGGGCACACATGCACATGTGCCCAGAGTGAGTTTAAGCCACTGGGTCTGGGATTCGAACCATGGTCGACTATGTGGGAGTCCAGCGACATAGCCATTGGCATGCATACACACGTGCCCAGCATAAGTTTCATACTGCCAGGCCTGGGACTTGAACCACTGTCAGGCATGTGGGAGTCCAGAGCCTTAACCACTACATCGCCGGCTGTCCCCTGCCCAGCATGATTTGCAAGCCACGCAGTTGGCCATGTGAGATACATCCACTTTAACCTCCACGACATCTATTGGCCCAGCAAATTTTATTATTCTCTCTGTTTTGCAGAGGAGGAAACTCACACCCAGAGAAGTAAAGTAACTTCCCCAAAGTCACACAGCTTCAGAAAAGAGGAGATGGGATTCAAACCCAGGCAGCCTGGTTCTATCATCTGTATCACAACTACATTACTCTCATTTCTCAAATGTTTTTTTTTTTCCCCATAAATGAGATCATACCCTCTGCATCTTTGGTATCTTGCTTTTTGCATTTATTGGATCTCAGAGAGTATCCGTTGCTATTCGAGTGTGTCTTGCTTTCATGGTGACACGGTACCGGATGGCATGATGGTGCCGCACTTCATACATACTCGTTGCTGGTGGACTCTTGGGGTGTTTCTCCTTTTTCATTTTTACAGACACTCCTTTGTCAAACATCACATTTACATATATCTTTGGGCACTTGTGCATCAGTTTCCAGAAGCACAAATTTACTTATTTACTCTCAAAGAGGTTTTTGCTATAGGACACATGCGCTCACCAGAAAGACAGAGAGACAGAAAGCGAGAAATCACCCCCCAGAGGGGATGGCCATGCTGCAATCCCTTCTCCTCCATTCTCTTCTCAGGATCTTGGGCACACACATGCACCCAGTGACTTTAAACCACCAGGTCCAGGACTCGAACTGCTGTCGACTACATGGGAGTCCAGCGACATAGCCGTTATGCCAACTGCTGGTCCCACTTACTTATTTTTAAGTTTTTTTGCCATAGGGTTCATGTGTTTGCCAGAGAGGAGAGAGACAGTGAGCAGGAAAGTGAGAAATCATCCCCAAGGGGGACGGCCACACCACTGTCCCTTCTCCTCCGTTCTCCTCTAGAGATCTTGGGCACACACACACACACACACGTCTGCATTGTGATTTTGAAACAGCCAGGTCCAGGCCTTGAACAGCAGTCAGTCAAGTGGACTCCAGGGCTTTAACTACCACACCACTGCTGGCCCTGAGAAGTAAGAATTTAAATCTTTTGAGAAATATTGTTAGATTGACTTTCCAAAAGGATGCCTCAGTTTATACCCCACCATCTGTGTATGAGTACGTGATCCCACACCCTTGCCAACACTGGGTACACCTGAAGACTTCAAAAAGGTGGTACAAAATGGAATTAACGTATGAGTTTATTTTGGTCCAAAAATTTGAAATTTATGCACTTTTTTCATAATATGCATTTTCCATGAGCCTATTTTTTAAGGTTTATTTATTTTCTCCATGAGCAAGAGAGACAGAGAAAGGGTGAGACACAGAGAGAGAAACAGTGCCCCCTAACAGGATCTTTTTTTTTTTTGGAGAGGTTTTTTTCTATAGGGCACATGCACTCACCAGACAGACAGATGGACTCGATGCCGCAATCTCCAGCCTCCATAGGTTTTTGCCATAGGGCAGGTGCCACCACGCCCCAGACAGAGAGAGACAGAGAGACAGAAAGCGAGAAATCACCCCCCGGAGGGATGGTCACGCCGCAATCCCTTCTCCTTCATTCTCCTCTCGGGATCTTGGGCACACACGCACACGCGCCCGGCGTGAGTTTTAAGCCACTGGGTCCGGGATGTGAACCGCGGTCGACTACGTGGGAGTCCAGTGACATAGCTATTACACTAACTGCTGGTCCCCCCTAACAGGATCTTGACGCTGCATCTTATCCCCAGCCTTCAGCCAGCCCTGGATCACAGGCCAGTGCACCCCCAGATCCCATAGGGAAGTCTCTGGACTTGAACTGGGAACCTTCCCACGTGGGATTGCCTCACAGCAGCACGCTTTGCTGATGTGCCACCACCTGGCCCCTCCTCAGACTTTCAAAGGCCTCTCGTGGCTTTCACTTTTTGCCAGTCTGAAGGGGGAGGTGGAAAAGTTACCTGTCATGTGATGTTTTACTTGATGTTGCCCAGCGAGCTCAAGGCATCGTTTCAAACGTCTGTAATGACCGTTTCTACGCTTCCTCTGTGGGCTTGCTGGGGCCATGGCTATTTAAACTTTCTTGCTCAGCACACCCAATTCCTCCCCATAGTGGCTGGCGTCTTATATTCCAGCTGGCCTAATCTTCCCTTCCTTCTGATAACAGCTCCCGGTTTTCTACTTTTTCACCACTCTCCTATTCAGTCAAATTCACAGCGTGTGTCCTAAATGGAACACACAGGTGCGCCCCGATCTCGGGCTGTGGTGACTCAAGGCAGGCCAACCGGGGCCAGCAAGGTTCAGTTCTCTGACTTCTTCCTGAGCTCTTGACAAGGAGTTCTGCCTTCCTTTGTATTGAGTTTAGGAAGATGGAGATGCTGAAGTTGCTGGGAAACCCCAAAGAGGCTCTGGAAAAGGAGGATGGCGCAGAGAAGGCAAAGATGAGGAACCCAGGGATTCTGTACCTTGATGGTATTCTTATTATTTACAGAGAGCACATGCACTCACCGAAGACAGACAGAGTGACAGAGAGGGGGAAAACAACCCCCTAACCCCCATGGAGCATGGACCCACAATTCCTTCTTCGTTTCTCCTTCATGTTTAGGTTTGGGTCATGCACATGTGCCCAGGGTGTTTCTCAAGCTGCGGAGGCCAGGACTAGAACTGTGGTCAGCTGTGTGGGATCCAGCTTCCTTTAATCCTAGGCTACCAGGCCAGCAAACTATATCTGAACATCCCAGTTGTGTTTCCCATCTTGCAAAAAGTCCAAATTGATCCTCATGTCCAGAAGGAAGGAAACAGACTTATATTCAGCTAACTTGGCTCTTGGATCTGAAGCTATGTGGATATGCATCCATGCCTGCCCATGAGAACTTAAGTGCAAGTTGTTTTTGCTTTTAATTTTGGTATAGGTGTGTGAACTCACCAGAGGAAGACAGAGAGAGAGAGAGCATGAGAAAGCCCCTCCGCAAGGTGGATGGCCACATCACAGTCCTGTCTCCATTCTCCTCTTGGGATTTTAGACACACACACAAACATGCCCAGCATGTTTTCCAAGCCACCAGGTCAGGGACCTGAACCCCAAGGTCAGCCATGTGGTATCCAACCACCATAACCATCATGCCACTGACTGCACCCCCCTTTTTATGCTAATCTCAGTGGAAGGAATGAGCTCCGTTGTTTTGGAGTGAGGCAAGGTAATACAGATCCTTGGTGACTTTCTAAAAAATACAAATAAATAAATTAAGGAGCCTTTGTGATTTGAGAACCGAACACAGGTGGCAGAAGTGAACAGACACCCACTTTACTTTTGTTTGACTCAGGTTTTCTTCCCTGTAGGAGGAGATTGAGGCAGGTGGGTGTGTGACCCTCTTTTGTGAAACAAACCACAGCTGTCACCAAAAGAGGCTTTTATACATTCTGTGAACAACTGTCTTTGAATTCGGATTTTTCTTTTCCAAATTAAAAGGACTGCTCTTAAGATTAGTCAGAGCTCCCAGGCAGGGAGAGAGGAGGCTAAGACATGCTGACGATGCTGGGGTTTACCAGACAGCAAGAGCCAGGAAGAGAGTGTGAAGAGTCAAACCCCGAGTTGTCCCAGTTGTTATGCCTGCAGAGTGAAGCACCTCAGAACTTAGTTCTGTGAGACAGCCATTATGATGCTTATAGATGCTGTAGGTCAGATGTTCAGACAGCACCTCAGTGACGATACTTGTCTCTGCTGCTTATTGTTCGGGGCCTCAGCTGGAAGACCCAAAGGCCAGGACTGGATCATCCAAAGTCTTCCTCCATCTCTCCCTCACACATGTAGGAGTTGATGCACCTGATGGGCTGGGGGATTCAATTCTCCAAGTGGTTGGCTTGGGCTTCCTTACAACATGGCAGCTGGGTTGCAAGGCCAAGCATCCTAAAAGAGAGAGAGGCAGTGAGAGTTGTATCTTTCACAGTTGGTATGGTTTGAGGGTCTCTCCCTTCCCCTCCACACACTCCGAATTCATGTGCTGAAATTTGGTGAGCCATTATGACGGTTTAAGAAGGTTAAAAACTTGGAGGTCTGCTGGTGGCATGGTGATTAAGGCGATGGATTCCCACATGGCCAACCACAATCTGAGTTCCAGATCTGGCAGTTTGAAAATCATGCCAGGAGTGTATGTGTACGTGCCCAAAATCCTGAGGGGAGAACGGTGAAGGGGTGGTGGCATAGCCGTCCACCTGGGCAGGTGATTTCTCACTTTCCCACTCTGGCTCTGGCAAGTGCATATGCCCCATGGGAAAAAGCTTTAAAAAGGAAAAAAATTTAAAAAAAAAAGGTAAGAACTTAATCCAATTATGGTATTAAGAGCTGGGGCCTTTGGAGGTGATTAAGATTAGGTAAGGTCATCAGAGTAGGGACCCCATAATTGAATCCTGGTGGCTTTATAAGACAAGCAAACACACAGACAGTCTCTGTTCTGTTTCACTATATGAGGCCCTGCACCACCTCAGGACTCTGCAGAGATTCCCCACCAAGAAGACCTGCAACAGAGATGGCCCCTTGACCTTAACCCTCCAAAACCACGAACTACATGAACCTTTATTTTTTTTCAAACTTCTTTATTGTTATTATTATTGTTCTCAAATTTGCTGCAAGGCACATGCACTCACCAGAGAGAGAGAGAAAGTGAGAAAGCAGGCTGCCAGGTCTGGGACTTGAACCTTGGTCAGCCATGTGGGAGTTCAGTGACTTAACCGCCATGCCACCTGCTAGCCCCCTGTGAACCTCTATTCTTTATAAATTACTCAACCTGTGCTTGTTCAATTACAGCATGAAAAACAAACAGCCTAGCTTTGGAAGCTAAGTAGCATCACTTCCCTTTTATCCTGCTCATTGCGGTAGTCACAAGGTCCTCATCAAGTTCAGAGGGAGATTAAATAGTTTCCACATCTTGAGTGTGAGCAACAAGCTTCTAGAAAGGGACATGGGGCTGGAAATATTGCTGTGACCATTTTTGGAAATTAGAATCTGCCATGCTAACCAGGCGAGATACTAGTCAAGTTGTTTCACTTCTTCGGCTCTCAGTTTCCTCGTCAGTAGGATGAGGGTCATAAGAGTGTCCACAGAGGAGACCGGTGTTTCCCTTCCCCTTTCTGTCAGTTTCCTCAGCAGTAACATAAGGGGACTGGACTTGCTAGTTTCATTTCTTTTCTATTGTATTTATTTGTTTGCTACAGGTCACATCACTCACTGGAGAAGGAGAGAGAGAGGGAAAGTGAGAAATCACCTCTCAGGGGTGGCCACATCACAATCCCTTCTCCTCCCTTCTCTCAGGATTTTGGACACACACATACACGTGCCCAGGTGTGTTTTCCAAGCTCCCCAGTCTGGGACCATGTGGAATCCAGCTGCCCTGACCACCATGTCATCGGGCAGGCCTTCTTTCCATTTTTATGTTTGTTTATTTTATCTTTCTCATGAGAGAACGAGAGAGGAACAGGCACCCCGATAAGGTCTCATCACACCATAATGCCCGCCTCAAGCCTTCCCGCCAGCCAGGATCATGCACACGCGCCATGTGGGATCCAACCATCTTGACCACCATGCTGACCCATGTGGGGTTTTATAACACAAAATGAGTTCTGTCTGTCTCCCCTCTACTCTGCAGTTCTTTGCCAAACTTCTCACTTTGCCCATCTCTGCCTCATTCTCTGCACCTTCCGCTAAGTCTTACTCTCCAACCTTCCCATTTTTCTGTGGTTAACTCTGACTTCTTTCTTGAAAACTCAGCCCAGGCTTCACCTCCTCTAGAAAGCCAACCTTGATTTCCTCAGGCCAAGTAAGGGGATTTCCCGTGTACTCTCCTGGTGCCCTGGGTTACCTTGCTCATTGTTCTCATTATATTATATTGCCATGACTTGTTTACATAAGTGTCTGTCTTCCTGACAAGGTGCAAGTTTCTTTCTTTTTTAGAGAGATTTTTGGTATAGGGAGCATGTGCTCACTGGAGAGACAGAGACAGAGAGACAGAAAGCAAGAAACCACCCCCTGGGATGATGGCCACGCTGCAGTTCCTTCTTCTCCATTCTCCTCTTGGGATCTTAGGCACGCACGCACACACACCTGGTGTGAGTTTTAAGCCACTGGGTCTGGGACTTGAACCAGGGTTGACTATGTGGGAGTCCAGCAACATAACCATTACACCATCTGCTGGTCCAAGTTGCAAGTTTCTGAGAGACAGATTTTTGTTTGTACCCAGCAATAGCCTAGAACATGATAGGTTCTCAAAGCAATAATGGATGAATGAAAGATGATTTGAAGAAATGCACAAATGAATGAATGATGAGTGTTGGAGATAACATCCACAGAGCTTGGGAGATGCTTCCTAGAAAATGAGGCACTTAAGCACAGACTCAGGGGGTGCCGAAGAGTGCACCAAACAGATACTGTTCCTGGCAGGACATTACATGTTGTAATATGTGCTCAGTGTGTGTGTAAATGCACAGGAAGGCCTGGAGAAATACAGGATGGAGAAACAACATCCCAAGAAACACCCGGACCGTAAAGATTCAGCACTGTGGACAGGGCACGTCTCTCCCACCCACTCCCACTACCAGTAGTAAGCCACTTAAGTTACGTAGTTACAGAGACACCTAAAGTAGACCTTGCCCCCAGAGCTCACGGTCTCACGGGAGAGACAGCCATGAAGCTGAACAATGATGATGATGCGTGTGCACGACAGCCTTAGTCCCAAAGCAAACAGCAGTGAAGGTTTCCAGAGTACGTCGCGCATGGTCTATCTGAGCTAGCCCTCATAACCACACCATAATGGGGATAGTCGTATTCTGAGAAAAACTCCAGATGTGGTAGTTGGGTGGCACGGTTCCTGGGGATGAGTATCACATCCAGCCAACCGCCTTGGGGACCAACGCGTAGGCTCACAATGGATTTGCCTCGTTGTCTGGCTATTTGCTTATTCGCGCTGCTGAACAAATTGTTAATTAATTAATATGAATAAATATGAGTACATTTTATTCATAAGAGAACAAAATGTATTTATTCATAGGGAACTGCTGCTGAAACTCACCTATCTTCTCCTTTTTACAGTACAGAACAGATGTCTCCTGGGCAGACTTGGCTGGGATCTCATGGAGACCATGGCCAGTCACATTGTGCACTATCTGGAAGACCTGGACAGAGCCTGCTGGTCTACCTCCAGGTGAGGGCTCATGCCTCCCTAGCCCCCCCTGCTGTCTTATTTTCATACTACAGCCAGGCTGATCTAAGGAGCTCAGATCTGACCGCAGGCTCAGCTAATCTCCTTCAGGGACAACTCACCATGGTCAAAACATTTCACCTGGGGGCCAGCAGTGGCATAGTGGTTAAGGCGCTAGACTCTCACATGGAAAACAGCTATTCGAGTTCCAGATCCAGCAGTTTGAAACACGCCAGGCATATGTGTGTTTGTGTGCTTAAAACCCTGAGAGGAGAACAGAGGAAAAGGGATTGCTGAAATCATCCTGGGCAGGGGGCGATTTCTTTCTTCCTGTCTCGCTTTCTCTCTAGCAGGTTTATGTGCCCTATACCAAAAAAAAACAAAAACAAAAACAAACTTGACTTTCCAGCCCCTCCCCTTTGTGATCTGACTTTACCCTGTACTCCAGCTCCCTGCCTGGCCCCTGCAACTTGCACGGACAACGTGGTGAAGTTGATCTGCCGCGTCATGCCAGACACACACGCCAGCCCTCATGCAGCCGGCTTAAAGGGGACATGCTCGTAGGAAAGCAGCCTGCTCTCTGTGGCTGCTGGGGCCTCTCAGCTACCACCTGGGTACCTTTTGTCATGGTCACTGTCACCATCCGTGGTGGTAGGCATTATGTGGAGGATGGTTTCCTGGACCTGGGCATCATTCCTCAGGGTACTCTGGGACAAACTCCTTCCTTCACAGGATCAGTTCCTCCCCAAGAGTCTCTGGATTCTAGAAGCCCCAATCTCTCCTTCCATTCTTCTCCATCTTGTAAAAGCGTGTCCTGCCATTTCTCTACACACCAAGCAAACCCTCAAAGACCTTGGGCTGCTGGCCAGAGCCTGCAGAGCTACTGTGAAGAGCTGAGCCAGAGGCTAAGGAGGGCTGGAAACAAATGCTGCCTCTTTCTTCGAAGGGAAGAAACAGGAAGTGGGACGGCTTGGACCATGGCAGCTTGGAGCACCTCCATGTCCCTCTCTGGAAGACAGAGGCTCAGATTCCTAAGGACCCTTCAAACTTGGCTGTCCCAGAACTATGGTTTAGTATTCAACACCACTAGCTGTTAGAGAAATGCAGGCTAAATAGTGAGGAGGGCCAGCTGGTGACATGGAGGTTGTGGTGACTGGATCCCACATGGCTGACTGTGCGGTTCAAGTCCTGGACCCAGCAGCCTGAAAAACACACCAGGAGTGTGTGCATGTGCCCAAAATCCTGAGAGGAGAACAGAGGAGAAGGAATTGCGGTGTGGCCATCCCCCCTGGGGGGTGAGTTCTCATTTTCCTTCGCTGGTTCCATAAAATATATGTTTTAAAAGAGAGCTTCGGAGACCAACAGATGGCATAACGGTTACATTGTTGGACTCCCACGTAATCGACTGCGGTTCAAGTCCTGGACCCAGCAGCTTAAAACTCATGCCGGGTGCATGTGCATGCATCCACAAGATCCCAAGAAGAGAATGGAGGAGAAAAGTTGCGGCTTGGTCACTCCCCCTGGGGGTGATGCTCACTTTCTGTCTTTCCGTCACTCTGGTAAGCATGTGCACCCTATAGCAAAAATCTCACAATAAATAAATAATAAAAGAGAGGTTTGGGGGTGGAGGCAAGCAGTAAAACACAATGCTCTGTGAGGCAGTCCCACATAGAAGGGTTCCCAGTTAATGTACAGAGACCTCCCTGGGTAAGCCAAGCCTACGCTTGTCATGATCTGGGCTTGGCTGAGGCTGGGGGTGGAGCATGATGTCAGGAGCCTGCTAGGGGTGCTATTTCTCTCTCTCTCTCTCCCTCTGTATGATGCTCTGTCTCCCTCATGGAAGAAATACAGAAAATGATAATAATAAGTGTTTTTTAAATGGAGCTTTGGTTCTGATCATCTGTCTACAGAGCTGAGCTCTGAGCTGGCCTTGCTCTCTGCTGGCCTTGAAGAACTCATCTCTAACTGTCTTTTCACCACCTGGGTTTTCTAGGACATCTGATGACACACTTTGATTGTATGTTCTAAACCCTAACTGGTCTGAGAAAAGTAGTCCAAACCAGGCAGGAAGGGCCTTGAATGCCCTCCTAAAGGTTCTGAACTTGAACTTGAACCCAAAGGCATTAAGAAGTCATTGAAGGGTTGTTATTGTTCTTTGATTTTGTGTGTGTGTGTATCTCAAAACTCCTGTATCCAAGTAAGCTCTTCACTTTTTCCTCATTTTGAATAAACTCTTCATTCTGAACTCATTTTAGGCATCCTAGAAGTTCCAAAAAGGTAAAGCTTCCATATATCTTTCGCTTGGTTTCCTGTAGCGATGACATCACACACAAATATAACCTGTTTTCAAAACCAGGGAACTAGCGACAGCACAATGCCATTAGCTGAGCCACAAAGCTCGTTTGCTCTCGCCAGCTTTCACGTGCAGCCTGCAGGTGTGTGTGAGTCTGTGCTGTTTCATCCGTGTGTACGGATTCGTGTGACTGTCATCACGGCTGGGACCTAGAACATTCCATCACTACAGTGTGTGCTTGTTGTGGACAGTTATACATTTAACTAATGTAAAGTCAAGTTTACATTAGTTAGAGGTCATAAGTACGATTGAAAACATTTACCTTGAGGCCAGTCAGTGGCTGGTAGTTAAAGGTAGCTGGATCCCACACGGCTGACTTCACAGTTCAAGTCCCTGCTCCAGCGGCTTGAAAAACATGTCAAGTGCATGTGTGTGCATCCCAAAGGTCCTGAGAGGAGAATAGAGGAGGAGGGATTATGGCATGGCCATCCCCCTGAATGGTGTTTTCTCACTCTCTCTCTCTTTGTCTCTCTCTGGTGGTCACAAGTACCCTACAGCAAAACTGCAAAAAACTAAAAACAAATTCACTGTGGACTAGTGTATAGATTACACAGACTAGAAAGGAGAAAAAAATAGTAGGATACTTCTCTTGTTTATTTCTTTTTGACCACAAAGTTGGTCAGATTTTTAAAGGGCTACGTACCAGTATTTCACATTTTAGATAGGTAGCATTTCATTCACTGCTTAGTAATAATAGCCTGTTTCAACACAACCCTTTATCTTTATCAAAAGAATTCAAATTAGAAACTAAATTGCATGGGATGGCTTGACATATCCCCTTACTGTATCTTTTTAAAAAAGAATCATGAGAATAATTTATGAAATAAGTTTGATAGTAATTCAGTACCTACAGCAGTGAATCTCAGTCTTCACTGCACATTAGAAACATTTGGAAGATTATTTTGTAAAACCTGGCCCTACTGTAGACAAATTAAGTCAGAATCTTTGGGGTTGGGCCAAAGCATTGGAATTTTTTAAGCTTTTTATTTTGCAATCATTTTAGACATATAGAAAAGCTGCAAAAATAGTCCAAAGAGGTCATGTGTACCCCTCACCCACTTCTCCTGAGGTTAGCATGGTGCAGAACCACAGCATGACTATCAAAGTCAGAACATTAACATTGGTACAGTATCTTTGTGGGTTTTTAAAAGAGATTTTGCTATAGGGCACATGTGCTCACCAGAGAGATGGAGAGAGACGGAGAGACAGAAAGTGAGAAATAATCCCTCCTCCTCCATTCTCCTCTTGGGATTTTGGGCACACATGCACAGGTACCTGGCATGAGTTTCAAGACACTGGATCTGGGACTCAAACCACCTTAATCACTACACACCTGCTGGCCCAACACTGGTACAGTGCCTCAAGGGAACTTGAAAGAGTTCATAGAAAATATTTTGAAATTTATGTTTTTTTTGTTTTTTGTTTTTTGTTTTTTTTGGTTTCTGCCAGAGGGAAACAGAGAAAAAGATAGTGAGAAATCATCCCCCAGGGAGATGGCTACACTGCAATCCCTTCTCTATTCTCCTCTCAGGATTTTGGGCACATACGCATATGTGCCTGGTGCGGCTTTTCTTTCTTTCTTTCTTTCTTTCTTTCTTTCTTTCTTTCTTTCTTTTTTGGAAAGGTTTCATCATTATAGGATATGTACACTCAACCAGAAAGACAGAGAGAGACAAAGAGACAGAAAGCAAGAAATCACCCCCCAGCCACGCCGCAATCCCTTCTCCTCCATTCTCCTCTCAGGATCTTGGGCATGCTCGCACACGCCCCCGGCATGAGTTTAAGCCACCAGGTCAGGGATTTGAACTGCTGTCAACTACCTGGGAGTCCAGAGACATAGCCATTACACTAACTGCTGGTCCCATCCCAGCGTAATTTTCAATCCACCAAGTTTAAGACTCAAACCACAGTCAGCCACATGTGAGTCCAGTACCTTAACTACCATGCCACCTGCTGGCGCCAACACTTCTTCATTTGTGATCGAAAATCTTAGAGGCAGCCATACGGTGGCCCAGTAGTAAAACGCAGCTCTCTGCCAGATGAGTCCACACGAGGAGGTTCTAGGTTCTGATCAGTGCACATGCCCACTGACAATTAGAAAACATCCAAATACTTATAAATAAATATTATTCAAATAAATAACATTTAAAAGGTAGAGACAGGGACAGCATGTTTCCTCCAGACCTAAAAGGGTTGGAGCTGCCCCGGAGCAAGCTTCCAGCCGAATGCAGTATTCCAGAGTAGACGCTGTCACTCTTGGGGCACATTAGGTTCACTGGGGACTTAGAATACTGCTGTCCTGTTCCACCCCAGATTTGGGAAAATCACTTGAGAGATTCCAGCGCCTCCTTTTTGCCACCAGAGGGCGCCTGTTTAGCCTCAAGCCAGAAAGCTTTGGGAGGCCAAAACATGGTTCCCACAAGAAGGGAAGCCAGAGTCAACTGAGGTCCTGGGGTCCAGGTCCAATTTTGCTGATGACACATGTCTCTACTTCTCAAAGTTGATAAAACAATCCCTGAGACCTGAGAATTCTGGCCCCTGTGGCTAGTCAGGGGAGCCCATGTGTTGGTTTCTGAGCTTCAGACGTAATAGGTAGTAAGGAGAGGGAAAGCATTCTAAGAGGGGACAGAGGAACGCAGAAAAGAAAAAATCAATCTCGATTCTTTTTCTTATAGAGACTTTTGCTATAGGACGGGTGCACTTGTCAAAGAGACAAACAAGAGACTGAGAGACAGAAAGCAAGAAATCCCCCCCCCCGGGGGGATGGCCACGCTGCAATCCCTTCTCCTCCATTCTCTCGGGGTTTTAGGCATGCGTGCACACGCACCCTGCATGAGATTTTTATTTTGTTTTATTTCCTTTTTTTTTTTTGGAGAGGTTTTTGCTATAGGGCTCGTGCACTCACCAGAAAAACAGAGAGAGAGAGAAGTCACCCCCTAGGAAGGATGGCCATGCTGCAATCCCTTCTCCTCTATTCTCTTCTCAGGATCTTGGGCACACACGCACACACACACCCAGCATGAGTTTAAGCCACTGGGTCCGGGACTCAAACCATGGTTGACTATATGGGAGTCCAGCGACATAGCCATTACGCCAACTACTGGTCCCACCCTGATGAGTTTTAAGTCACCAGTCCAGAACTCAAACCACTGTCGACTGTGTGAGAGGCCAGTGATGTAACCATTACATCATCTGCTGGTCCCTCAATCTCAACTCTAGAAAGGTATTTTTACTTAACAAGTTCACAGACTCTGTAACAAACACCCACCGAGAGAGAGAGAGAGAGAGAGAGAGAGGAGCCACCAGTTAAATAAGCAGCAAGTTCTGGGACAACTGGAGAGCCATATGTAAAAGGATGAAGCTGGATCCTTACTTTACACCACATACAACAGTAATTCAAAAGGAATTAATGAGCTGGCTGTAAGAAGTAAAAACAACACTCTCAGAGGAAAACAGGCATTAACCTTCATGACCTTGAATCAGGTGATATGACACCGAACGCACCAACTATAAAATAAAAAATAGATAAATTAGATTTCATCAAAATTTGAAACTTTAGCATCAGAGAGCATTATTAAGAAAGTAAAAGGTGGGACCAGCAGTTGGCGTAATAGCTATGTCACTGGACTCCCACATAGTCGACCATGGCTTGAGTCCTAGACCCGGTGGCTTAAACTCAAGTTGGGTGCAGGTGTGTGCATGCCCAAGATCCTGAGAGGAGAACGGAGGAGAAGGGATTATGGCATGGCCATGCCCCCTGGGGGTGATTTCTCACTTTCTGTCTCTCTGTCTCTCTCTCTCTCTCTCTTTCTGGCAAGTGCACACGCCCTATAGCAAAAACCTCTCCAAAAAAGAAAAAGAAAAAAGAAAGTAAAAAGACAACTAAAAGAACGGGTGAAAATATTTGCAAATCATACTAGTATCCAGAACTTCTTACAACAGAATGACAAGACAAACAATTCAATAAAAATGGGTAAAAGCCTTGAATTGACATTTCTCCCAAGAAGAGGAACAAATGGTCAACAAAGCACATGAAAATATGCTCCACCTCATTAACTGTTAGGAAAATGCAAATCGACATCACAGGAGATGCCACTTTACACCCACTAGAATGTTAATCATTTTAAAAATGGAAAATAGCAAGTGTGGGCGAGAGCATGGAGAAGGTAGAGCCCTCGTGCCTTGTTTGTGGGAGTGTACGCGGTGAGCTGCTGTGGGACGTCGTTGGCAGTTTCTCAAGGTCAACGCGGACCGACCGCAAGACCCAGTAATTCCACCACGAGGGAAAACAGAGTTTCCAATGAATATTTGTCCATGAGCATTCATAGTAGCAGCGATATTTATGGTAGCAAAAGACGGAAACAGCCACACCAGCTGGTGGCGTGGTGATGAAGGCAGCTGGAGCCCATATGGACAACTGCGCTGTTTGAATCCTTGATCTGTTGACCTGAAAAACATGCCAGACAGGTTGCATACATGCCCAAAATCCTGAGAGGAGGCTAGAAGAGAAGGGATTACAACATGGCCAACCACCCCCCGGGAGGGAGTTTCTCTCTCTCTCTCTCTCTCTCTGTCTCTTGTAAGCACACACATTCTACAACAAAATGTATATAACTAAATTAATTAAACATTTTTTAACATTTTTGCCATAGGGTGTGCTTGCTCGCTAGGGAGAGTCAGAGAGAGACAGAAAGAGGGACAATGAGAAATCACTCCCCAGGGGAGATGGCCCAGCTCCAGCTCTTCTCCTCAATCATCCTTCTGGGATTTGGGGCATGCACACACATGTGCCCATCATGATTTTTAAGCTCCCCAGCCCAGGACTCTAGCCATGATCACATATGTGGAGTCCAGTGCCTTAACCACTATACCACCCACTGGCTCCAGCTAACTAATGTTTTTAAAGATGGAAACAACTTAAATGCCCATCATCAGTGGACGACAGTAAACAAATCTATGTACAATGGAACATTACTTAGCCATATAAAGGAACGAGGCATTGATCTGTACTCCAACATGGATGAACCTTTAAAGTATGTTAAGGGGATCAGCAGCTAGTGTAATGGCTATGTTGCTGGACTCCCATGTAGTCAACCGTGGTTCGAGTCCCGGACCCGGCAGATTAAACTCACGCTGGACGCATGTGTGTGCATGCCCAAGATCCCGAGAGGAGAATGGAGGAGAAGGGATTGCGGTGTGGCCATCCCCCCTGGGGGGTGATTTCTCGCTTTCTGTCTGTCTCTCTCTGTCTTTCTGGCGCACGCACGTGCCCTATAGCAAACGGGGGAAAAAGTATGTTAAGTAAAAACAGTAAGGCTCAAAAGGCCATCTATTGTATGATTCCACTTACTTGAAACCATTTAGGCAAATCCATAGAGACAAAAACATGAAAGCCAGCCCCGGTCGGGTTGCACGGTCAGTAGTGTGCTGAAGTGCTGGACACCAACGACAGCCCCGTGTCCTCAGCCTGGTTGGTCTGAAAACACACAGGGATGTTCTCATATGCCCACGATCCTGACGAGCTGGAGAGCTAGGGGAAGAGGTCACATCTTGATAAGACCTAAGCAAAGGTACTTGTCTCTCTGTCTCTTCCTTTCTTTTTTTAAGAGAGATTTTTGCTATAGGAGAGACAGAAAGAGACAGAGAGACAGAAAGGGAGAAAATACCCCCAGGAAGGATGGACACACTGCAATCCCTTCTCCTCCAATCTCCTCTTGGGATCTTGGGCACGCACATACATGCACCTGGCATGAGTTTTAAGCCGCTGGGTCCAGGACTTGAACCATGGTCAACTCCATGGGAGTCCAGTGATGTAACTATTACGCCATCTGCTGGTCCTGTGCTTGTCTTTCTCTCTCCCTCTCTTTCCTCCCTCCCTTACTCTGGTGCACACATATACTCCCTATCACTTAGTTTGAGGGTACATGAGCTCGTTGGAGAGAGACAGAGAGAGAGAAAGGGAAAGTGAGATAGCACCGCCCCCTCCCCCCAATGGAGCATGGTCATACCACGATCCCTTCTCCTCCATTTATTCTTTTGGAGTTCTGGGCATGTGTGCCCGGCCGGCTTTTTAAGCCAGTGGGTCCCACCACGCAGATGCAGCAGATACAAATAACCTCAAATGTACAGGTGAAAGTACTTTAACTGTAGACTGCAGATTCCAGTCTCTCTTGACAACTCCTAAGACTTGGTAGCACTGCGTCCACATTTCTGGCAACGAGCATCCAGAATTCAGTCGGAGCTGGCCCTCTGCCTGCGGCCACTCAAAGCAAATGCTCCCTGAGATGTATCCTTGGGCTTATTTTGCTTGACACTTGTCCTCAGTTGGTGAGGCAAACTGAGGGGAGCCCATCTCTATTTACAGAGTCGCCATGGGACCAGCAGATGGTGTAATGGTAATATCGCTGGACTCTCACGTATTAGACCACGGTTCAAGTCCTGGACCTGATGGCTTAAGACTCAGGCCGGGCGCGCGTGTGTGTATGCCCAAGATCTCAAAAGGAGAATGGAAGAGAAGCAACTGTTGCATGGCCACCCCCACTAGAGGGATATTTCTCTCTGTCTCTGTCTCTCCAGGGAGCGCATGCACCTTATAAGCAAAAATCTCTCTTTTAAAAAAAAGAAAAGTTGGGGCCAGCAGGTGGTGTGGTGGTTAAGGTGCTGGATTCCCACATGGCCGGCTGTGGTTCGAACCCTGGACCTAGCAACTTGCTTTCTCACTTTCTCCCTCTCTCTCTTTGTCTCTTTCTGGTCAAATTGAATAATAGTAATAATAATAAATAAAATTAAATAAAAATAATTTTTTAAAAAAGAAAAGGCATGAGACCCCAGTCTGCCATGGTCCCCTCCCCTCCCTGCTACCCCAACACAGAAATGAAACACACTCACCATGGTGTTCAGTTACTCTCTTCTTTGCAGCAAAGCAATGTTCTCGGCACTCGCTTCTCTGTCAAACATGGGAAAGAGCGTTAGCTGGCCTGGAGTTCTGGCATTTGAAAAGTACCCGTTCGTACTGGGTTACACAGAGATGACGCAAGGCCCCTCGCACTGAGTACCATGAACTTAGCTTTTTGAACTTTACGTTCTCGGTGAAACCTGTCAGAAGCCGGCAAGATGAGGAAGGAGGAGGCAGAGTGTGGGGGAGATGCAGAGCCGAGTCTCTAGCTCTGTTTGCACCCTCACTACAATCTCAAAGGTTCTGGAAAGAAAGGTAGTTCTGGGAAGCGGGAGACCGACAGAACGAAACTGCTGTTTTCTTTTTCAAGTCCCCACATAGAGCCAGGGTTCTTGGCATGTCCTGAATTATACGAAACGAAGAAATTTCTCAGCAATGTGCATTAAAACATAATCACCTGGGGGCCAGTAGATGGCATAATGGTTATGTTGCTGGCCTCCCAGGTAGCTGACCGTGGTTTGAGTCCCAGACCTGGTGGCTTAAACTCACGCCAGGTGCGTGTGCATGCGTGCCCAAGATCCCGAGAGGAGAATGGAGGAGAGGAGATTGTGGCATGGCCACCTCTCCTGGGGGTGATTTCTTGCTTTCTGTCTCTCTCTGTCTCTCCCTCTGTCTCTCCAGTAAGCACACGCACCATATAATAAAAATCTCTCTCAAGGGACCAGCAGTTAGCGTAATGGCTATGTCACTGGACTCCTACGTAGTCGACCGCGGTTCGAGTCCTGGACCTGGTGGCTTAAACTCACGCCAGGTGCGTGTGCATGCGTGCCCAAGATCCCGAGAGGAGAATGGAGGAGAAGGGATTGCAGCATGGCCATCCTCCCTGGGGGGGTGATTTCCTGCTTTCTATCTCTCTGTCTCTGTCTGGCTGGCGAGCACATGCACCCTATAGCAAAAACCTCTCAAAAAAAAAAAAAAGAAAGAAAAAAAGAAAAGAAAAGAGAAAAAAAGAAAAAGAAAAGAAAAATCTCTCGGAAAAAAAAAAGTCATAATTACCTGGGGCCAGCAGGTGGCATGATGATTAAAGTGCCGGATTCCCATATGGCCTATCACAGTTCAAATCTCAGACCTGGTGGCTTGAAAATCACAAGAAATAGAGACCAGCAGTTAGCGTAATGGCTATGTCACTGGACTCCCACGTAGTCGACCGTGGTTCGAGTCCCAGACCCAGTGGCTTAAACTCATGCTGAGTGCGTGTGCGTGTGTGCCCAAGATCCTGAGAGGAGAATGGAGGAGAAGGGATTGCGGCATGGCCATCCCCCCTGGGGGGGGGTGATTTCCTGCTTTCTGTCTCTCTGTCTCTCTCTGTCTGTCTGGTGAGCATACGTGCCCTATAGCAAAAACCTCTCCAAAAAAAGGAAAAATAAATAAATAAAATCACAAGAAATAAATAGAGGGAACCAGCAGTTAGCGTAATGGCTATGTCACTGGACTCCCACGTAGTCAACCGTGGTTCGCATCCCGGACCCGGTGGCTTAGAACTCACGCCAGGCACGTGTGTGTGCGTGCCCAAGATCCCAAGAGGAGAATGGAGGAGAAGGGATTGCGGCGTGGCCATCCCCCCTGGGGGGTGATTTCTCGCTTTCTGTCTCTCTGTCTCTCTCTGTCTGGCGAGCGCACGCGCCCCATAGTGAAAACCTCTCAAAAAAAAAAAAAAAAAAAAAGAAAGAAAGAAAGAAATAGTAAAGTTAATAAAGAAATTAAAAAAAAATAATAACTACTGGACCAGTCACTGGTGTAGTGGTTAAGTCACTGGATCCCACATGGCTAACTGTGTGGTCGAGTCCTAGACCAGGCGGCTTGGAAAACATGCCAGGTGCCTGTATGTACATGCCCAAAATCCCAAGAAGAGAATGGAGAAGGGATTGTGGCATGGCATCCCCATTGGGGGGTGCTTCCCCACTTTCCCTCTCTCTCGGTCTCTCTCTGGCATGCTCATGTGCCCTCTGGCAGATTAAAAACAAACAAACAAACAAAAACTAAAATAAAAAAAAAATCAGAGGGTTTGCTCCAAATCAACATAGTGGTACAGGACGTGGATGGAGCCTGAGGTGACGCAGATGGTCATGTGTTGATGAGGCTAAAGCTGGACCATGGGGCAGAGGGGGTCTTCGTATTGTCTTCTTCGACTTTGGCTTAAGTTTGGAATTGTCCTAAGACAATGATAAGACAGTGTGTACCTGGGAAGAGTTTATAGAACTAGTTTCCAGATGTGCTCAAGTGCCCCCTGGAAGGACAAAGTAACCGTAACGATGTTGGCATCTGCACGAGAGAGGCAGGCCGGAGAGGGAGGCGCTTCACTCCATCCGCTGAAGGAGCCATGCTAAATCAGACTGCCGTAAGCAGCGGTGGGGAAGGGTGGTGCTCCCACCCACAGAGTGGAAAAAGGCTCTTGGCCGGCAGTGGCAAAGGCGGAGAAGCCAGTGGGCCTCAGAGTCAGGCATGTGCTGTGGACAGTTACAGAGAGGGACACAAAATGCTGAGGGGCCGGCGGGATGGTGCATCCCAGAAGTCCCTCAGGTTCCTCCAGCCTTACTCCCCAGGTGAGGGAGCAAAGAGCTACAGGAACTTGCAAACGACAGGGCGGAGCTTGCTGGAGCTCCAAGCAGGAAGCAGAAGTAGCAGAGAATTCCAGAGCCAAGAGGCCAAGTGCATCCAAATGGTAGCTATCTCCACAGCAATGTGTGTGGCCCAAAGGCAGAGGGATGTTGGTGCCAGAGCAGGACCACAGAGGGGAGTGGAATCCCAGGAAGGACTTGGGCTTGAATTGGGCCATCTCAGTAATGACTCAGGAGAAACGAACCTGAACGCTGGACCGCGAAGGAAGGAGATTCCTGCAGACGTGCGTTTGGGGTCTGCATATTGTAGCACTGGCCCAGAAATCAGACCGAGCAGGTAGTGTCAGAGCCTAGGATCCATCTCTCCTCCTCATAATGAGGACCTTGTCCTAAAATGTTGAGAAAATTCAAACGTACAGCATATGAAAATGCTTAGCGTCGCAAAGCATGCGGTAGGACAGGTTAACTCGCCATTATTAACTCTGCGAGGCCAACAGTACAGACCCCACCTTGCAGTACAGGAAGATGCGTTCCGAAATTAATGAAGTTTTCAAAGTAACCCTGCACATAAGTGGCAACGCAAGGATTTTTACTCAGAACTGTGGGCCTGCAGAAGCCACACAGCCTGTGGCATCCTGATCCAAATTCACAACAGGCCTTCCAGGTAGAGTTCCGATAAATGGTGGTTGGCATTTATACTAATGGGCCAGCCCTGCAACACAGCAGGTAAGAGAAAGAAAGCCGGATCCCACGTGGCTGACTGTGGTTTGAATACTGGTCCCAGTGGCTTGAAAAAAAAAACAAAAACTGGGCACTTGTGCATGTGCCCCAGATCCTGATGGGATGAAGAAATGGTGGGGAAAGGATTGCAGCATGACCAGAACCCATGGGAGTGTGCTTTTGCTCTTGCATGCATGCACACTCCCTCTGGTAACTAAAAAAATAAATAAAATAAAATAAAAATATATATATGTACACATATATATTAGCACATAAGACGAAAGTGAGTCAATGGAGATAGGCTGGGTCATCAAGAAAGTCGTGGCGGGACCAGCAGTTAGCATAATGGCTACGTCGCTGGACTCCCATGTAGTCGACTGCGGTTCGTGTCCCGGACCCGGTGGCTTAAAACTCACGCCGGGCGCATGTGGGTACGTGCCCAAGATCCCGAGAGGAGAATGGAGGAGAAGGGATTGTGGCATGGCCATCCCCACTGGAGGGTGATTTCTCGTTTTCTGTCTCTATGTCTCTCTCTCTCTGTCTGGCGAGCACATGCACCCTATAGCAAAAACCTCTTAAAAAAAAAAAAAAGAAAAAGAAAGTCGTGGCATATTTTACTGTTTTCCTATGCAAAAATGCATCATGTCATTTCTGACATAATGCATTGGATTTGTGCTCATTTGTCCATGTGAGTATTACAAAACTGGACTAGCGTTTTTAAAATTTTATTTCATGAGAGAGTACATAAGAGACAGAGACAGAAACAGGCACCCTCAACAGGGCCTCACCACACTACAACCCCCTCTCCCCAGCCCTCTAGCTCCTTGGGCTCTGGGGTGTGTGGGCACCTGACGTGTTTCAGGTGACTGAAGACCCAAACCCATGGTCGTCCGCATGGCTCCCAGCGCCGCAGTTGGTACGTAACTACCTGAGCCACCAAGTGTGGGCCTGGGTGAGGTTTTGAATACTGGAAGATCTCCTTCCTCAACTTTTTGTGCTATTCACAATGGAATGGTTACAGATAGGATGCACTTTCCTTTTTTTTTTAAATAAAATTATTTATTCTTTAAAATTTTTTAGTGTTTAATTTATTATTACTGTCTTATAAAGAATTATTTTATTTAACTTTATTTATTTATTTATTTCGACCAAAGAATGACAGAGTGAGTGCATAAGCAAGTGAGACTAGAAAGAGAGAGGGAAAGTGAGAAAGCAAGCTGCCAGGTCCAGGACCTGAACTGCAGTCGGCCATGTGGGAGTACAACGCCTTTCACCACACCATCTGCCAGCCCCTTTATTATTTTTAAAACAGATTCATTTATTTAATTTTATTTATTATTTTTTAATTTGATGAGAGAAGGAGAGAGAGGGAGAAAGAATGAGAGCAAGCCACCAGGTCCAAGACTCAAACTGTGGTCAGCCATGTGGGAATCCAGTACCTTAACCACCATGCCACCTGCCATCCCCCCCTTTATTATTTTTAAGAGAGATTTTTGCTATAAGGTGCGTGTGCTCGCTGGAGAGAGAGAGAGAGAGAACGTGAGAAATCACCTCCCAGAGGGATGGCCATGCCGTAATCCCTTCTCCACTCTCTTCTAGGGATTTGGGGCACACACGCACACGTGCCTGCCGTGATTTTCAGCCACTGGATACGAGACTCGAACTGCATTCAACCATGAGGGAGTCCAGCAACGTAACCATTACACCATCTGCTGGTCCCTTTTTAATTACTCTTTTTATTAGTCTCAGAATACATGTGCTTGCCAGAAAGAGAGAGAAAGGTAAAGATAGTAAGAGGGAAAATAAGAGGTCACTCCCCAGGGAGGATGGCCATGCTGCAGTCTCTTCTCCACGCTCCTCCTGGATCTTGGGCACACACATGTGCCCGGTGTGATTTTCAAGCCACCAACCAGGTCCAGGACTCAAACCATGGTTGGGCATGTGGGAGTCCAATGACATAACCACTACACCATTTGCTGGCCCTATTTATTTCATTTTATTTATTATAATTATTATTTTAATTCACCAGAGTGAGAAAGAGAGAGAGACAAGTGAGAAAAAAAGCTGCCAGGTCCAGGATTCGAACTGTAGTCAGCCATGTGGAAGTTCAGCAGCTCAACCACCATGCCACTGCTGGCCCCAGATAGGACACACTTTTCAATTTAGTCTGCTCTGTTAACATTTTCTCTGTCATTTTCTTCTTTTTTAACTTTATTTGTTCATTTATTCCATGAGAACAAGAGACATACAGGGAGAGTAGGACAGGCACCAGCACAGACAGGGAGAGAGGGACAGGGTCTCCGCACCACGACCTACCCCAGCCTCAGCCAGCCTGCATTTCGGGCATGCAGTTACACGCCCAGCTTGGAGAGGGCAGACCCAGGCTGTAGACCCAGGCCCGGCCCACGGAGGTCCGGCCATGTTCCTGCTGTGCCCCCATCTGGCCCCACTTTCTTAAATCAAGACAGTCGACGCAACAACTGAGAAAGCCCTGACATGCAGAGTCTGCCAATGGCCCCGTGTAAATACTCTCGCCATGGCTGACTGAGAAAAGTTTCTTTCTTTCTCTCTCACTTTCTGGCTCTCTTTCTTTCTTTACTTCTTTCTTTCTTTCTTTTTTTTTTTTTAAGCCTTTTTAAAAATTTATTTTAACTTTATTTATTTATTTACTTAAATTTGACCAGAAAAGGGGAGGGGGGAGAGAGAGAGAGAGAGAGAGAAAGTGAGAAAGAAAGCCACCAGGTCTGGGACTTGAACCGTTGTCAGTCATGTGGGAATCCAGCGCCCTTACCCACTATGCCACCTGCTGAAGGCATCTTCCTTGTTAGTATAGTGGTGAGTATCCTGGCCTGTCACTATACCACCTGCTGGCCCCCTTTCTTTCCTTCTTTCTTTTTTTCTAGTGTGCTGCCAGGGTTGAGAACCACTGATTTAATGCAGAGAACAAGACAAAAATGATCCTCCTGAGCCAATGGAAGCTGTAAGCCTGTAAGTATCCTGTAAACCTGAGCATCAGTCAGGACGTGGCCTGAACTTTGCCGAGTCCAGACTGTGATCCTGGCCAAGGTTTGGAACCTCCTGGAGCTTTACTTACCTACAACAGGGGGAGGGGCAGCAGCTGTGCCCAGGTATCAAGGATCCCTCTTCCCAGCAGTACTCCAGCTCACTGAGCTTCTGGTTCCAAGGCTGACACCTGTTAGATCTCCCCGCTCCTACCCCGACCACCCCCTCTGCCCAGCTCACTCCTAATCAGTGTTTATCTTATTTTTTTAGTTTCCTATAGGGCACGTACACTCACTAGAGAGAGACAGAGAGACAGAGTGAGATGGAGAAAGTAAGAAATCACCTCTTGGGGGGATGACCATGCTGCAATTTCTTCTCCTCTGGGTATTTTGGGTACACATGCACTTGCACCCAGCATGATTTTCAAGCCACTGGGTCCAGGACTTGAACCACAGTTGGCCATGTGGGATCCAGCCTCCTCACCCTCCACACCACCTGCTGATCCCTAATCAGTCTTTAATACCCAGCTCAAGTATGATTTGCTCTGAAGGCCTCCGTATGTGTGCAGTTTCCTCTGCCTGGGATTTTCTTTCTCTTACATGTGGCAGAGAGCACTAATTGTCCCTAATGTCCATCTCTTCTACCTTTAGTACTATCTGTGTGTTATCTGAGCACATGGTTACTCAAAGGAAGACTACAATTGCCACTTTGTAAAGCTCTGGCTAATTAAATGTAAACACAGTGAGATTGATGTCTTCTAAGTTATAGCCTCACAGGAAAGAAGCATGCACTCCATTTTTATTATACTTCCTCCTGGCTAAAATGTTAGTGTGATGGCAGTGCTAAAGCAGCCATTTTGGACTGTGAGGTTTCTGGATCTCAGACACTAAGGAGCTATCCTATCCACCCTGAGGTGGACTAATACAAGAGAAAATAAACTACTTTGTTTTGGCCCCTGTTAGATTGACCTTTGTTATAGCAGCCAAACCAGTATCCTAACTAACACACTTCATTCTCTGGTTAACACATACTTGCTCTTCAAATCTCAATAGAAATATCACTCCTAGGCATTTGTATCAGATGGGAGAGGTCTTCTCTAATATCTCCCCACAGTTCTGTTCTTTTCTTTTAGTTTTTGCTACAGGGTACATACGCTTGCCAGAGAGAGAGAGAGAGAGAAAGGGAATGTGAGAAATCACCCCTTGGGAGGGTGGTACTGGAGTCCCTTTCCCTCCATTTCCCTGTGGGGATTTAGGGCACGCATGTACAGGCATCGGCATATTTTTTAAGCTGCCAGGTCCAGGACCCAAACCGCACACTCAGCCATGAGGGATCCAGCTGCCTTAATCATCACACCACCTGGCTGGCCCTTCTTATAATTCTTTTTATACCAACACCTTAATAGTATTTATCCCCATTGGCAATTCTATTTATATTTAGGTTTAATTCTTTACTTGTATATGTTCCAAAAAAGCAGGGACCAAGATAGAGATCTTGGCTCCAAATCCGGGACTCTCTCCAGCAACCCTCAAACTCTCAGAGACGTCATTGTTTTGCTCTCACTGCCTGGATGCTTCAGTTAACAATTGTCATTGACTCTCTTTCTCAGCCCTGTGTCTCCAGCAGCCGACAAGCCTGCAGTGAGTGAGCTAGTGAATGGCCTGTGCTTCCCACTTCCTTCCTCCTCACCGGCAGCCTGGAGGCATCGTGAGAGCAAAGCTTGAGCTAGCAAACAGCCATCCCTGCATAGCTGTGTCTCAAAGGCCGGTCCCGACCTCACTGCAGATCACAGAGGGCACCAGGATGCACAGCTCTGCAGAACGGAGCCATCCAAAAGAGGTGTCGATGCTCCTCAACCTTGTGTCCTGGCTCAGGGGTGGGTCAGGGTAGGAGGGGGCAGGACCAGGGCAGCAGTCAGCATTTATCAGGGGCTTCCTCCGTCCAGACACAGAGCTGCACGGTTCTACACTTTACCTAGTTCTGATACTCACAGCGACCCGACGGGGCAGGCACTAGCACTCCCTCACCTTATAGAGCCGAGAAGTGGCAGGGGGGGCGCCCCCCTGGCCAGTGCCCATAGCCACGCCCACCCGGCTCTGCCCCTCTGTCTTCAGTGAATGGCTTTCTTAATGGCCAAAAGCCACACATACCCACCAGAGAGAGAAATGGAGAGACAGAGAGAGAGGGAGAAGCCACTCTCCCCTGTGGGACTTCTCTTCCATTCCCCTGTCCCATTGGGATATTTTAAATTTTATTTAAAAAAAAAAAATTTGAAAGGGACCAGCTGTTGGCATAATGGCTGTGTCACCAGACTCCCATGTAGTCAACCATGGTTTGAGTCCTGGACCTGGTGGCTTAAACTCACACAGGGTGTGTGTGTGTGTGTGCCCAAGATCCCGAGAGGAGAATGGAGGAGAAGGGATTGCGGTGTGGCCATTCCCCCTGGGGGGTGATTTCTCACTTTCTGTCTCTCTGTCTCTCTCTGTCTGTCTGGCGAGGACATGCACCCTATACAAAAACCTCTCAAAAAATTTTATTTTTAGTTTTTGCTATAGAGGGCATGCACTCGCTGGAGCGAGGAGAGAGTGAAAGCAAGAAATCGCCCCCTCCCCAATCTCTCCTCCTGCATTCTCCTTTTGGAATCTTGGGCATGCACGCGCTCATGCCTGATGTGTTTTACAAGCCGCTGGTTCTGGGATTCAAACCCATGAAGTCCACCGTGTAGGGTCCAGCTGCCTTGACCATCACGTCACTTGCTGGCCTCCTACTGGAATTTTAGACACACATGCACATGTGTCTCGTGTGTTTCTCAAGCCATCACCAAGGCTGGGATCTGAAGTGCTGTCAGCCATGTGGGATCCAGCTCCTTAATCACTAGCTTTGGGCCGAGCTCTGAATCGAACACCTTGAAAGAATGGATTTTATGAAATGTGGATTATACTTCAAGAATGCTGCTATTAAAGAATTAAGTTACATAAGCTTATAATTAAATCATACCCAAAGCGAAGGCTGTAAGCACTCATCACTTCCCAGTGATTCTGCTAAGTGTTACCTGTATTCTGAGGTGGTTCGTATCTGTGAGTCTGCGTGGGGGGGCCGACGGTGTGCCACTGTCCTCCCTTCCCAGCATCATTGCTGTGTGATGTCAAGGTGCTAGGTTAAAATCAGCCACTGGGGTCAGCAGATGGTGTAATGGTTACGTCCCTCGACTCCCATGTAGTCAACAGGGGTTCAGGTCCCAGACCTGGTGGCTTAAAAGATTCAGACTGGGCGCATGTGCTTACATGCCCGAAATCCCCAGAGAAGAATGGGGAAGGGATTGTAGCATGGTCATCCCCCCTTGGGGGTGATTTATCGTTTTCTATCTTTTTGTTTCTCCAGTGAGTACATGCACTCTATAGCAAAAATCTTTCTAAATAAACAAAAAAATTGAGGACTCAGACACTTGGAAAACACATCCACTTGTGTGCCCGCATGCCTGCATGTCCACGATCCTGCGGGGGGAACGGAGGAGAGCTTGCAGTGTAGCCATCCTCTCCCCACTCCAGGGCATGCAGGCGTGGTGCCTTCCTCACTTGCCCTCTCTCTGTCTCCAGCAAGCCCACTAGTCCCATAACAAAACTAAAAAAAGAAAGAAAGAAAGAAATTCTCACCTTTCTATTTGAAGTTTTCTGGAGTTTCATTTTTATTTGTTTATATTTTAATACTGTGAGCATAAAAGAGATGTCCGTTTGAAATTGTATAGCACAGGGCAAAATCCACAAGGTGTTTTGAAGGCGAGCAAAGCAAGCTGTGTCCAGTTGCCATTCCAAGCTGAGCACACCTTGGGAGTAAGGTAAGGCTGTCCCCTGGCATGGGATTCATGGCTGTAAAGGTGCATTAAGATGTCCCTTTGATCTAATAATTGCCTTTGGCTGTGGTGATGCCTCTCTGCAGGAACTGAAAGCCACAGTTAACTCCTCAGCTTAAAAGAAAATGCGATTTCCTGGGACCTGCAGTTCTGGAGATGGCGGCTCCCTGAGACTTGAGTGCTAAGGTGACCCGTCTCCTGGGTTGGGGCGAGGCTCAGACCCGCTCTCCACTTGATTGCCTTCATCTGACAGAAAGAGCCGCCACTCTCCTGCTTTTTTCCCCCTGGATTCCTGGGAGCAACTGCACCCCAGGGCGAGCAGCATGGCATGGACTGCCCACCAGCTCCTGGTGTGCCCCACCTTCCCTTTACTCTTTTTTTTTTTTTTTTTTTGGGAGAGAGATTTTTGCTATAGAGCATGTGCGCTCTCGCCAGAGAGACAGAAAGTGATAAATCACCCCCGAGGGGATAGCCACGCCGCAATCCCTTCTCCATTCTCTTCTCAGGATTCTGGGCATGCACACATGCGCGCCCAGAATTTTTAAACTGCCAGGTTCAGGACTTGAATTGCGGTCAACTATGTGGGAGTCCAGCGACGTAACCATGACGCCATCTGCTGGTCCCCTACTTTCCTTTTAAGTGGTTAGAACTAGGCCAGCTCTACAGAGCCGTGGCTCAGAGACATGCTTTGAGAGCCGTGCTTTGGTGGCTGTGTCTCAAAGGCCGCTCCTGACCACACCGCAGATCACAGAGGGCACCAGGATGCATAGTTCCGCGGATTAGGGCCACCCAAGGGAGGTGCTGATGCTCCTCAACCCTGCGTCCTGGCTCAGGGGTGGGACGGGACAGGACAGAGAGGAACGGGGCAGGACCAGCGCAGCAGTCAGCATTTATCAGGGGCTTCCTCCATCCAGACACAGAACTGCAAGCTTTCTACACTTTACCAAGTTCTGATACTCAGAGCGACCCGACGGGGCAGGCACTAGCACTTCCCTCACCTTACAGAGGAGGGCGTAAGGGATTGGCTCCATCGCGGAGCCGGGAAGTGGCAGTGCGGCCTCTCTGGGCCCCTGGCCAGTGCCCATAGCCATGCCCACCTCACTCTGCTCGCCCCTCTGTCTTTAGTGAATGCCTTTCTTAATGGTCAGAAGGCACACGTACCCACCAGAGAGAGCGATGGAGAGACAGAGAGAAAGGAAGAAAGCACTCCCCCCCAGGGGGAGTGCCTGGCCCTACATGGCCTGCCAGGGTTCAAATCCTGGCCCTTACAGTTTAAACAACCATCTGGCATGTATGTGCACATGCACCCAAGATACCAGCGGGATGGGGAAACGGAAGAGGAGGGACCGCAGTGTGACTATTCTCCACCGGGTGGTGGTTTTTGCCTGTCTCTCTTCCTTTGTTTCTCTCTGCCAAGCACACATGCCCTCAGCCAATTAAAACAGACATGCACTTTCCCTAAACCCGGGTCCTGTAAGTACACGCTGGTGCTCTACGTGGGTTTTCCTGCGTGAGGAATTTTCCTGCAGAGATCATTCTGACTATGGACCGTGTGCACGTTGCACTCCACCTGTAACAGAGGATGTCGAAGAAACCCAGTGTCTAGCTGTTTAATTATTTAACTTTAGGCTTCAAACTGAATATTCCACCACTGTCAGGGAGACACTGTCAGATGAAAAACCAGCAGCAGCAGCGTCGCCTGGGTCTGTGACAGGATTGCCGAGTCCGGGCTGACCCTGCAGCCTGGTGGGTAAGGAGCTGGATCCCACATGGCTGACTGTGTGGTCAGGGTTCCAGCCCCAGCGGCTTAAAAACCACGATGAGCACATGTGCATGCGTGTCCCAAAGCCCGGCAGGGTGGAGAAATGGAGAAGGGACGGTGGTGTGACCGTGCCCCATGAGGGGTTGCTTTCCCTCTTCCCCTCTCGGTCTCTCTGTCACTCTCTGAGGACACCCCCCCTCCCGCCTTATTAAAACTAAAAAGAGCAGAATCCCAGGTACCAGCCTAGGCCTACTGAGTCAGAATCGGCATCTGAACAAGGTCCCATGGTGATCTGAATGCACGGGAGAGTTTGTTTGTTCGTTTTTTTTTTTTTTTTTTTTTTTAGGTTTTGCCACAAGGCATAAGTTGTCAGGAAAGAGACAGAGAGGGAAAGTGAACCCCCCCACACACACACACACACACACACACTGGAATGGCCACACCGCAATCCCCTCTTCTCCATTCTCCTCTCGGGCCCCTGGGCAAGCATGTACACGTGCCTGGTATGATTTCAAGCTGCCATTCTGGGGCTTGAACCATGCAGTCGGCCATGTGGGAATCCAGCCGCTTAACCATTATGCCACCTACGGCCCTAAAGTTTTCTTTTAATTAATTTCTTTTTAAGAAATGATTACTTATGGGAGCCAGCAGATGACATAGTGGTTATGTCACTGGACTCCCACTTGGCTGACTGCAGTTCGAGTCCCGAACCCAGAGGCTTTAAACTCACACCAGGCACATGTGCGTGCATGCCCAAGATCCCAGGATGACAATGGAGGAGAGGGGACTGTGGCACGGCCATTCCCCCTAGGGGATGATTTCTCACTTTCCCTCTCTCCACCTCTGTCTGTTTGTCTCTTTCTCTGGTGAATACATATGTCCTAAGGCAAAAACCTCTTAAAAAAAAAAAGTTTGCTTATTGCACAAGCAGATAATGTGGTGGTGAAGATGCTGGATCCCACGTGGCCAGCTCTGCCGTTCAAGTCCCCAACCTAGAGGCTCGAAAAACATGCTGGATACATGTGCATGCCCAAAATCCCAGGAGGAGGATGGAGAAGGAATTGCAGTGTGGTCAGTCCCTCTGGGGGTGACTTCTCTTTCTCCCCCTTTCTCTCCCTCTCTCTCCTTCTGGTGAGTACACGTGCACTACAGCAAAAATCTTTTTGTAAAAGTTTACTTATTTATTTCTTCCATGAGAGAGAGAGATAAAAGGAGACAGACAGACACCCCTCCCAGGACCCTCATTCTGCAGTTCTAGCCCAGCCTCAGTTGCAGCTCTGCGTCCAGCTACGTGTGCCCAATGGACCAGGCTCAGGCAGTGGACTGGGGGAAGCCCTGGGCACCTGGAAAACTTCCGTTTGCCCCTCCACCTCTTTCCTGGTTTGCCGTGGACTGGAGAGGATGCCGAGGCATCTAGCCACAGGACAGATGGCCTGAGCCCCGGAGCGATCCGGTAGGAGCCGCCTGCTCCCTGGGAGTGCTGCTTGCACAAGAGGCCAGAAGCCACATCTACCGTGAGAAGGCCTGAAACGCGGGGCCGGTGTTGCAGTGGTCGGCCTACCCCACCAAGTCAGCGGGCAAAGGAGGAGGCTCTGGGTTCATTTCCGCTTTTATGCATAGTTTTGGAAGGAGGCCAGAGGCGGGCAAAGGCTAACTAGGTCATGAGAGCAGCAGGGCTGTGCCAAGAAACTAGGGTTTTCAGCAATTCTGACTCAACCTTTTAGGAGTTATAGACCCTATTCCCCCCAAAATTACAAACTCTAAAAAACAAAAAAGATAAGGGGGGGGAAAAAAGAAAGAAAGAAACACCCACACAATACCACACTCAAACAGTTCTGTGGGTAATTCCACAAAATCCTCTGAAAGTCATATGGAAAACTCAGGTGGTCCAAGGGCCCCAGGTTAAGAAACATCTTGTCGCCCCAGATACAGAAGTAACTCAGCCGGACCCACATGGGAGAGTCCTGGGTTCGGGTGTGCGTGTGTGCCTGAGATCCGGGTCGGCTGAGACGATGGTGGGTCAGGCACGAGGACCCTGTTGGGGAGCGCCTGTCTTTCTGTCTCTATCTCTCCAGTGAGAGGAACATTTACAAACTGCTTAGAGGGATGAGGAGCCACTCTCATGAAGGAAAGTTGTGCTAGATGTTCCTCAAGGATGTTTCCCTAATAGGCAACCAAGGATTTTTACTTCTTTTTATTCATGAGAATCTAATTTTTTTAGAGGGAGATTTTTGCTATAGGGCATGTGTGTTTGCCAGAAAAGAAGTGACAGAGAGACAGAAAGTGAGACATCATCCCCCAGAGGGGATGGCCATGCCACAATCCCTTCTCCTGCATTCTCCTCTCAGGATCTTGGGCGCGCACGCACACGCACCTGGCGTGAGTTCAAGCCACCAGGTCCGGCAACTGAACTGTGGTCAGCTAGTGGAAGTCCAGAGACATAACCCTTAGGCCATCTGCTGGTCCCGAGAATCTATTTTTAATTTTATAGTTTAAAAAAAGAGAAAAAGGGGCCAGCAGGTGTCATAGTGGTTAAGGTGTTGGACACTCCCACATGGTTGACCATGGTTCGAATCCCAGACCTGGCGGCTTGCTTTCTCACTTTCCCTCTCTCTCTCTCTCTCTCTGTGTATGTGTGTGTTTCTTTCTGGTCAAATTAAAATAAAATGAACAAATAAAATTAAAACAATTCTTTAGAAAAAAAAAAACAGAGCCAGCCGATGACATACTGGTTACGTCGCTGGACTCCCACATAGTCAACCACAGTTTGAGTCTTAGACCCAGAGGCTTAAAACTCATGCTGAGCATGTGTGCATCTGTGCCCATCCACTCCCCACCCCCAGAGGGTGATTTCTTGCTTTCAGTCTCTCTCTCTCTGTGTGTGTCTCTCTGGAGAGTGCACACGCCGTATAGTGAAAATCTCTCTCTCAAAAAAAGGGGAAGGGGGCCATAATATTCCCTCAGAGCTAAGTGGCTGGGTCCATCTCTTTGACAGGGTCATAGACACTTGTGCTCACTCACCACCCCCATTCTTTAGTGAGATGTCTGAGGGGCTCCCGTTCATCTGCATCCTCTCGCCTGTTCATACTGGGGTGTGAAGATGGGCCAGTCTGACAGTCCCTACCCTGACAGCTGGGACCAGCTCCCAAATCGCCACTGAGCTGCTCTTTTCTGCCCATGGCCGCTAGAGGGCGCACAGGCCATGAGGTGGGGCTGGCTCTTGGCCCAGCAGGGCAGGGCAGGGCTGAACTGCAAGGCCCTTCCTGCTCCCCAGGGAATGAGCAGACTCACGGAACCACAGGACTTAGGTAAACACCTCCACTCAGAGCACCTGTTGGCATCTGAGCCAGCCGAGCTTGGCTGCGCTGCAAGGCAGACTCAGGAAGGCCAGAGGAACGCCCACCAGGGGCCTTCGTATCCCCCAGTTCTGTTCCTGAGTCTTGACCCTGCAGGACCGCGGGAAGGCTGGCAGCCCTTCTGCAGACAGCCTGGCTGTGTCTGAAAGCGCCCAGCTACATTACCGGCTAGACTAACCTTGCAACGGATCAGGCCGCATTTCCCGGACGAGTCTCGGTTTCACCTACTGTAAGCAATCCTGCTTCTCTGATAAGCCACAGGTGGGAGGAGCAGCAGTGGGAGGCCAAGCTATGAGCTTGCCTAGAGCAGCGCCGCAGTGGACTACGTGGTGGCTGGGAAGCAGCTGGGACCACCCTAGGCCTCCGAGTGGTTGATACTGCAAAGAGGAGGGGGCCATGGAAGTGCAAAGGCCCTGGGGCTCCAGCCGGACAGCTCATGCTTCCAGTCCAGCCCCTCCATCCTCTGGTTACCTCCCTTCTCAGGGCCTCGGTCTCTTCATCTTGAGGGTGCGGACGCTATTCAGAACGGCACAGGATCTGAGCGATGCCATGGTTCCCCAGCACCCACCATCGTCATCCTCAGCTCATCCTACACTTAGACGGTGGTCGCAGAGCCACTCGGCGTGTCACGTTTGGAACAATCGTGTTCCTCTCTCTGCAGGTCTGCCGTGGACGGGGCTCAGCTGGGCCACCCACTGCTGTCTTGCTTGGGGTCTTTCATGCTGCCACAGCCTGATGGGCAGAGTCACCTGGGGGCCGCCCAGGATACTGAAAAAGCCAAGCCCCCGCCACTGCCAAGCTGCCTCGGGGCCTTACCTGTGCACACAGCCCTTCCAGCAGGATAACCCGGCTTCTAACACTGCATCTGGGAACCCCTCAAAGTGCAAAAGTGGGTCTGCCCGATCTTCTTAGGTCTGTCTGGAGTGGACACAGCGTCACATCGGACCCGGTCCATTGGCAAGCCCTCGGCAGCCTGGGGGCAGTGTGGGGCGGGAGTGGGGTGGGGTGGGGGGAGGTTGCTGCTGCAGAAAGTAGATGTGTGATGTGGATCACGGGGGGCAAGGGGGGGGCATGGGTAGGGACCAGGCACCGGGGAGGAGTATCGG
>NW_006159657.1:139057-145254 GCF_000334495.1 Tupaia belangeri chinensis | reverse complement strand
CCCGGTCCATTGGCAAGCCCTCGGCAGCCTGGGGGCAGTGTGGGGCGGGAGTGGGGTGGGGTGGGGGGAGGTTGCTGCTGCAGAAAGTAGATGTGTGATGTGGATCACGGGGGGCGAGGGGGGGGCATGGTTAGGGACCAGGCACCGGGGAGGAGTATCAGTGCCCTCAGGCTGCATAATGGACAGCCACAACACAGGGCCTTGACACCCCACACGTCCATTCTCTCCCAGTTCTCTAAGTCAGGAGTCCAGAACGAGTTGCCCTGGCCTAGAAACAGGTGTGGGTGTGAGTGTGGGTGTGGGGAGGCTGGACTCCTTCTGGGGCCCCAGGAGAGAAGCCTTCTTGTCTCTTCCGGCTTCCAGACGCTGGAAGCTCAGAGCACCTGCTGACATCTGAACCAGCATTCCGCGGCTTGTGGCCCCTTCCACTCTTCAAAGCATCTCGCCCCACCTCTGTCTCTGCCCTCACATCTCCTCTGTCTTCCCCGATCCTCCTGCGTCCTCTTGTCCGTACCCTGGTGAGTACATTGGTCCTACCTGAGCAATCCGGAATAGTCTAATCTCAGCCCAGCTGCTACCGGTCTTAATTCCGTCGGCAACTTGAACTCCCCTTCACTATGTAACATAACATGCTCCTAGGTCCCAGAGAGGAGGGACGGACATATGTGGCAGCCATTGTTCTTCCTGCCACCGGTAGGAATAAGGCTCTTTACTGATCTTTCTACCTTCTTTCTAAAAAACAGTTTTTTGTGGTTTTTGCCATAGGGTGTGTGCACTCGCCAGAGAGAGACAGTGAGAGGGAAAGTAAGAAATGCCTCCTCACTGGGGGATGGCCATGCCACAATCCCTTCTCCTCCATTCTCCTTCTGGGATTTTGGGCATGCACACACATGTGCTTAGTATGATTTTCAAGCCCCAGATTCAGAGTTCAAACTGTGGTCGGCCAAGTGGGAGTCCCATGTGTTAGCCACTATCCCGAAAGAGTTTTAGAGTTTAGGTTCACCATGAATCACGTCTCAGGAAAAAGGCCCCTCAAACTCTTTCGTAAACACTCCCTTTGGCCTTTGTCATTGGACAAGCATCACCTGAGCTGCAAGCCGTGCGCTGAGAATGTGCGAAAGCATGCGCAGAACCCAGGCCCTGCCTTTGGGAAGGTCACGATTCTGCACAGGTGGAAATGCGCCAGCTCCAGGGCATGGATCCTCACTGGCCTTAGCAAGAGTTAGACAGCTATGGCTGGGTCACAGGCCAGAGTCCAGCCTGCTGTCTGTTTTGCCCATAAAGTTTTATTGGAACACAGCCAGGCACACTCATTTACATCTTGTCTGTTGCTGCTTTTGTGAGTCTGTGGAAGAGGTGAGGCATGCCACCGAGACCGAACGGCAAAACCAAAACACTGTCTGCCTCTTGACAGAAGAAGCGTTCTGATTCCTGATTTAAGTCAGTGACTCTCAACCCTGACTGAACCTTAGACTCATTAGGAAGCCAGCTTTGAAAAATGCCAAAACCCCTCTCCCAGAGATGGTAATTTCCGTATCTGGGGGTAGAATCTGGGCATCCGCCTGTCGTAGAAGTTACCCAGGTGGTTCTCCTGGGAAGTTAAGATGGAAAACCCCTGGCCTGAGCCACATGGTAATTCTATTCTTTAACAGGACAGGTCCACGGGGGGTGGGGGTGGGGCCCTGGACCTGGCAGCTTAAAATTCACACCAGGCACATGTGTGTGCATGCCCAAAATCCTGAGAGGAGAATGGAAGAGAAGGGATTGCAATGTGGTGGGGGTGATTTATCTTTCTCTCTGTCTCTGTCTCTCTGGTGAGCACACATGCCTTACAGCAAAAATCTCTCTCTTAAACACACACACACAAGCTCTGCACAGTGGCAGTATCGTAGCCAATGAGGTTTATCCGAGGTGCGATTATTGCTAATTGAAAACACACACACACGCGCACACACACACACACACACGCACAAGATGATGAGACAGTGGCTCTGTTGGCTTTCTTCTGTGGTTGTTGTGTCAGACTTGAATGGTTAGTGCTATGGCAGTCCCCTTGTGGCCACGAGGGGAAGAGCTTGAGGTGGAAAAGCCAGTGCTGAAGGTGCTAGAGAAGGATGGCAAGAGCCTGGGTTCTCGACGTCAGGGGGCTGCCAAATCGACCCTCGGCTGCCCCTTCTGGACTTTTTTTATTTTTATTTTTTTTTGGTGAGAGATTTTTTGTTATAGTGTCCATGTGCTCACCAGAGAGGCAGAGAGAGAGAGACAGGTGAGAAGTCACCCCTCCCCCCAGGGAGCCTGGCCAGGCCACAATCCCTTCTCCTCCAGTCTCCTCCTGGAACCTTGGGCTTTCATGCACATGCACCGACGTGAGTTTGAAGCCGCTGCATCCAGGACTTGAACCGTGGTCATTCATATGGGAGTCCAGTGACATAACCATCACTCCATCTGCTGTTCCCCCCTTTCGACTTCTTCTTTTCTTTTTTTTTTTTTTTTTGAGAGGTTTTTGCCATAGGGCGCGTCCGCTCGCCATACAGACAGCGAGAGACAGAGAGACAGAGAGGAATCACCCCCCCAGAGGGGATGGCCACGCTGCAATCCCTTCTCTTCCATTCTCCTCTGGGGATCTTGGGCATGCATGCACACGCGCCCGGCATGGGTTTATGACCATGCCTCATTGGGGATTCTCACATTCTCTCTCTCATGTAAGCAGTGTCCTCTAGCTATGAAAAATGTAACTTTAGGGCCAGCAAATGGCATGGTGGTTAAGGGCACTGAACTCCCACATGGCTGACCAAGGTTGAAATCCCTGACCTGGCGGCTTTCTCCCTCTCTCTCTCTCTCTCTCTCTTTCTCTCCCTCTTTGTCTCTCATGCTGTCCCTCTCTGGTCAAAATAAATAAATAAATGTTAAATAAAATAATTCTTAAAAAAGGTAACTTTAGCCTCATACTATTGTATTATCTGTGCACGGCCTGTGAGCCATCACCCCACTTTCCCTCCAACGTCCTCTCCAGCCGAGGATGACACCTAGTGCTCAAGTGTCAGGTCTCCTTTTCCCCTTTACCCACGAGCTGTTCTCCTTTTTTTTTTTTTTTTCTGCCTTTTATGACATTGATGTTTCCATCTCAGCTGCTGTTTTGCAAAACCTCTTTACGAAATTGTCTCCTGCTAATTCGATTCTGGCTAAACACTCTCACGAAGACACTGTAGGTGAGGCCATGTCCCTGTCACTACCTCACCATCGGAAGGCACACACTGTGAGTTGATGTTACATTGAGAGATTGATTGGACGGGCGTCTCCTGGATTTATCCACCGAGAAGGCATCTTCTCTAATTGGTAATGAATTAGTACTCTCTGGGGTGATAACTGAGACCTGTATACCCACCCTTCCACGTACACACCTTTTTGAAAAGTGAGTTTGAACTGGATGTGTCACTTGCAGCCAGGGGGATCCTGATCAATGTAGTGTGTGCCACTTATGGATGTGTAAGGGGACTTCAAAGAGTTCATGGGAAAATGGAATTAAAGTATGAGTTTATTTTTGGTACAAAAAGCACTATTTTAATTGCCAGAGGGCATGTGCACTCACTAGAGAGAAACAGACACAGAGAGGAAGAAAACATCCCTCCACGGGGTATGCCCATGCCACAATCCTTTCTCTACATTTCTGTCCTGATATGAGGCACACACATGTTTTTCAAGTCACTGGGCTGAGATTCAATATGAAGTGAGGAATGTGGGATCTGGCTCCCTTAGTCTATAGGCAGGCCCATGTGTAAAAACGTTTCACAATCCACGCATAGTTTATTCATAATATGCATTTTCCATGAACCTACTCAGCTTGAAAGTCACCCTTTTTGCCTGCTCTGTGAAAATGGATGTGGGCCCTTTAAAGATTTTTTTCCTGTGCCAGGCAGCACTGAGGCTTTGTCAGTAGAGGGCGCTGGAGAGACAGCTCGAGAGGACAGTTTTGCTTCCAGGTTCCCTGCTCCTCAGGGTCTGTTGGGCCTGGCCTTCTGTGCCTAGCTCCTCCAGTGCCCAGGGGCTGGCAGGTTTACCTCCCTGGGCGGTTTCCTCGTAGGAGTGCCTTCAGTGACTGTGCTGCACCCAGGTTCTCCTGCCTGTCCCCATGGCACACGTGGCTTTCCCAGAGTCCAGTGTCCCCCGGGGCAGCTCCTGAAGTCCCAGGGACCTGCGCTCCACGTGGCCTGCAGCAACCAGTGGCCATCAACTCTGCAGCTTTATGGTGGAGACCTCGAAGAAGACACCTCCCTGGGAGAGCTTTCCCTGGGACCAGGGAGAGTGGATTTCCAGCAGGTTCCGGAAAGCAGATTTCTAGAACATTCTATCACCTCACCAACAAGGTCTGAATCTCAGCCCTGGGGTGGGGGGCTCTACTTTGAGTATTCCTTTGCAATCCTAAGGGCCAATCCTTCCTTATTTCAATCCTCTAGTATAATGAATAATTAATAATTCTTTATATTAATCTTTCCTTTTTGTAATTGTCACACAGTTTCCACCTACTACCTAGGCCTAGACTTGTACGAGGGCACTTTTAAAATACATGGCGATGAGGCCGGCAGGTGGTGTGGTGGTTAAGGGCACTGGATTCCCACATGGCTGACCGTGGTCCGGACTTGGTGGCTTGCTTTCTCGCTTTCCCTTTCTCTCTCTCTGTCTGGCCAAATTAAAAAATAATAATAACAAATTGAATTAAGTAAATAAATAATTATTAAAATAATGGCAAAATGGAAGTAAAGTACAAGTTTATTTTGTATGTAAAGTTTTTGAAATCTTGGGGCCAGCAGAAGGTGTTGTTGTTAAGGCCCTGGACTCCTATCTGGCTGACTGCAGTTTGAGTCCTGGCTCTGTGGCTTGCTTTCTCACTTTTTTTTTTTTTTAATTTATTTTATTATTTTGATCAGAGAGGGACAGAGTGGGTTGGGAGGAGTGAGAAAGCAAGCCACCAGGCTAGGGACTTGAACTGCAGTTGGCCATGTGGGAGTCCAGCACCCTTAACCACCACACCACCTGTCAGCCCCACTTTCTCATTTTTTTTTCTCTCTCTAGTAAGCACACATGCCCTATAGCAACGTAATAATAAAAATAATAAAATTCCATTAATAATTCTTCAAAAAAATTTTAATACAACACACAATTGGCCCAGCAAGGGATGGGGTGCTTGAACCAACATTCGAGAGCTCTGAATACTGTACGAATTCCGTTTTCCCCGAGTAAGAACAAGGCTGGAGCCCACCACTGCGAGTGATGCGTCAGGCTTTTTAGGTTTCAGTCCTGGCTCAGTTTCATTCTGCTGTGTGACTTTAGGCAAGTCACTTAATCTTTCTGTGCCTTGCGTGACTTCATCCCTACAGTGTGGATGCTAATCATAAAACTTGCCTCAGAGATTGTTGCGCGGAGTGTGTACGAAGTGCTTAGGACAGCACCGGGCCGGTGACAAGCACCCCGTGGATACTGGCTGTAGATCTGGAATCGTCTTCAGCGCCTAGGTTCATGATGCGCAGAAGAAACGTGTAGGAGACAACCCTACCACCAGCTGGGTTTCAGACAGGAGAGGGAGAAGCATGGCGAATGTTCCAAGAATGTAACTCATTTAAAGTCGTAACAGAAGGAAGTGGGTGGCAGTGCAGAGCAAACCGGAGAGAGTTCGCCGCCAGGAAAAGAAGCCAGAGAGTGAACGGACATAGAGAACTATCGGCCACAGGTGTTGCCTCCATGCTGTAGCCCAAGGTTTGCAAACACTGGAGCCGGGGCCAGCAGATGGCATAGTGGTTAGGTCGCTGGGCTCCTCATGGCGGTTCAAGTCCCAGACCTGGTGGCTTGAAACACACGCTGGGTACACGTGTGTGCATCCCCATGACCCCAGGAGGAGAAGAGATTATAGAGTGGCCTTCCCTCCTGGGGGGTGATTTCTCACTTTTCCCCTCACTGTCTCTGTCTCCCCTGATCCCCATCCACCCTGCACCCCCCCACCCCCCCAACGCTCTCACCTTCAGGCAAAAACCTCTTAAAAAAAAAAAAAAAAAAAAAAAAAAACTCCTATATGTATAGGAGCTGGGCTGGTTTCACAAGTTAATGAAGCAGCCTGAGTGTAAGACAAGAGTGTGGTGGGGTCTGTAGCAACAAGTTTTTCAGAAAAGACGACTGAAGGGGCCAGCAGGTGGCGTGGTGGTTGG
>NW_006159657.1:131413-138980 GCF_000334495.1 Tupaia belangeri chinensis | reverse complement strand
TCTCTCTCTCTCTCTCTCTCTCTCTCTGCTCAAATTAAAATAAATAAATAAATAAAGTTAAATAAAATAATTCTTTTTTTACAAAAAAAGAACAGACAACTGAAGTTGATATCAAAGTACATTTTGCTGTTTGGCGTAGAGGGTAAGACCATTTACAATGAGAATGTTGTTAGTGATATAACCTTCAACAGACTGCTTAAACTGTGCCTCAGTTTCCTCATCTGTTATATAGGGAGAACCATGACTTTTTAAAATTTGCTTTAGGGGAGCCAGCAGGTGGCATGGTGGTTAAGGTGCTGGACTCCCACATGGCCAACCATGGTTTGAATCCTAGACCCAGTAGCTTGGAAATCAAACCAGGTGCATGTGTGTGCGTGTCCGGAGTCCTGAGACGAGGATGGAGGGAAAGGGATTTTGGTGTGGCCGTTCCCCCGGGAGGAGGTGATTTCTCTTTCACGCTCTCTGCCTCTTTCTCCAGCAAGTACATGCGCCTTATGGCAAAACATAAAAAAACAAACAAACAAAAAACATTACTATAGGGCACGTGTGCTCCCCAGAGAGAGACAGAGAAAGGGAAAGTGACAAAGCACCCCCAGGATGTAGCTGTGCCACATCCCTTCTCCTCCATTCTCCTCTTGAGATTTTGGGCACACAGGCATGTGCCTAGCATGTTTTTCAAGCCACTGGGTGAGGGATTCAAACTGTATAGTCTACCATGTGCCATCCAGCCATCTTAACCTTTATGCCATTGGTTGGCCCAAGAGAGCAGTATTTAAAAGAATGGGGGCCAGCAGGTGGCATAGTGGTTAAAGGCACTGGATTCCCACATGGTCGACCACTGTTCAAGTCCTAGACCTGGTGGTTTGCTCTCTCGCTTTCCCTTTCTCTCGCTCTCTGTCTCTGTCTGGTCAAATTAAAAATTAATAATAATAATAATAAATGGATTTAAATAAATAAATAATTCTTAAAATAAAAAAAGAACTAGTGAATCACTTAGAATAGTACCAGACAGGTCCTAGACATTCAGCAAGCATTGGCTACTCTTCTTCTGCTTCTTTTAAGTCTTTTTATTTCTTCCAAGAGTGAGAGAGAGACAGAGACAGCACTCCCAAGAGTGGATTTTCCCCCTCCACAGACAGAGGTCTCCAGACCTGAACCTGGAACCTTCCCATGTGGGGGAGCCTCACAGAGAATTGCCTTTTTCCACTGCTCCACTTTCTGGCCCAATTACCATTCTATTGTAGTTGTCCTCGTTGCTATTAGATGCTGTTGCTATTGGTTGGCTTGCAGGAGAGGGGTGGTGGGTGTGGGTGCTCCAAGCCGTCCTCAGGCTGGTGTGATTAACGGCATCTGCGTGGAGTAGCAGCAGACCCAGCTCTGCCGCTGACCAGCTGAGTGACTGACTCATTTAGGTCACATAACTTCTTTGTGGTCCACCCCTCAGTTACAAAATGAGGGTGCCTTTGGGCCAGCGGTGTGGGGGGGATGCGTTTAAGGTGCTGGATCCTCCATGGTCAACTACATCATTTAGTCTCAGACTGGAATGGTGTCCTGAAAACTCACACTGGGGGACCAGCAGATGGGATAATGGTTATGCTGCTGGACTCCCACATAGTTAACTGAGGTTTGAGTCCTGAACCCGGTGGCTTAAAACTCACATCAGGCACATGTACATGTGCATCCAAAACCCCAAGAGGAGAATGGAGGAAAAGGGATTTCGGTGTGACCATCGGTGTGACCATCTCCCCGGTGGCTGATTTCTTATTTTCTGTCTCTGTGTCTCTCTGTTTCTCTGTTAAAAAATCTCTCTTAAAAAATCCATACTAACAATCTCTCTTTAAAAAAAGAGAAAGAAAGAAAGAAAATTACACTTGGAGTGTGTGTGTGTGTGTGTGTGTGTGTGTGTGTGTACCCAAAATCCCGAAAGAAGAATGGAGGAGAAGGGACCGTGGTGTGGTTTTCCCCCCGAAAAGGGTGACTTCTCACCTCACTTCCGCTCTCTCTTTGGTGAACACAGGTACCCTACAGCAAAAAATAGATAAATAAAGGGAGGGTGGAGAGTGATATCTTCATGTATCAGCCAGATATTTTTGGCTGTAAAGAACAAAAATTGATTTCGACTATAAGAAAGTGTATCATCTTACTTAGCAAAAAGCCCGGCAGTAGGGAGGCCTGTAGTAATGACTGACCCCAAAGCTGGAAACAAGGACCCAGACACTTTCCATCTCTCTATCCAGGGTTCACCTTCAGCCTAAGGTGGTTTTATTATTTTTTTAAGAATTATTTTATTTAGGGGCCAGCAGGTGGCGTGGTGGTTAAGGGTGCTGGACTCCTGCATGGTCGACGGTGGTTCGAGTCCAGGACCTGGTTCCTTGCTCTCTCACTTTCTCCCCCTCTTACTCTCTCTCTCTCTGGTCAAGTTAAAATGAATAAATAAATAAAATAAAAAGTTAAATTTTAAAAAAAGAATTATTTAACTTTATTTTTTTCACTTGTTTATTTCAATTTGACGAGAGAGAGAGAGAGAAAGCAAGTTGCCAGGCCCAGGACTCAAACCACAGTTGGCCATGTGTGGATCCAGTGCCTTTAGCCACCACACCACTTGCCGGCCCCCAAGGCTAAGGTTTTTCATTTGTGGTTGCTAGATGCCTTCTGCGGGTATTGGGGCCACATGCCTTGTGATGCTGTGCATATCCCGTGAGTGACAGAGCTGACCCCTATCATGGAATAAAATCCCTTCTTTTCAGTGTAATTGGTCCAGTTTAAGTAGCATGCCCTCCTAGTCTGAGAACCCCTCCACTGGGAAATGCCTGAAACTCATTGGCTTAGGCCCAGGGCCAATTATAGGCAAGGAAGTGAGATCACCAAGTTTAAAGCAATCAGAGCCCAACTCTGCTGCTGCGGTCTTGCAGGTTACCTGCAGGAGTTTGGTCTCCTTAAAATCCAGAGCGGGCAATGAGGAGTTGATCACCGTGTCTCTTGCCTCCCGAGCTTATCAAGATTAAATAAGAAAATGCCCTGAAAACACATAGCACCTTGCCTCCCACCTATTATTAAGCTTATCTGGGAGGTGAATTGAGTGCATAGAACTGCTAAAATGGTTTACCAATGACAGAACAGAGCATGCTAGCAGGATATTTTATTTTATTTTATTTTACTTTATTGAGAGAGAGTAAATATTCTTAACCATTTGTCAGATACCAGGTGCCTTGTAGACAGTCCCGGAGACTAATGCGGCTGGAGTGTGCTTGAGCTTAGTCTGATATAGTACCCAGGAATAAAGTAACAGTGGAAACAAATGAATTGAGGATCATAAGTGCAGACAGAGGCTGTGATGGCAGAGTCTGGGAGCTTGAGCTTTGGGGTCCTGGCTGCTCCTTCCCAAGTCCTGGCAGGGACTTCTTTGTTTTGTTTTAGTGTTACAATTATATGTTATATGTTCCTCCTCTTTCTATGCCAGAGAACACGTGTGCATGCCTGTGAGAGAGAGAGAGAGAGAGAGAGCACCTTATCACATGGGACTGATGGTGCTGCAGTCCTTTTTTCTCCAGTTCTCTCTCCCCATCCTGGGCACCCACGTGTTCCTGGCATGCAAGCTGCCAGGTCCAGGACTTGAACCCTAGTTAGTCATTTGGGATCTGGCTACCTCTGCAAAGCATTTAACTGCTGCACTACAGCACAGGGCTGGCAATGTCTTCCTTTGGTGCAAGAGGGTCAGGGGTCAGAAAACTACAGCTCTTGGGTCAAATCCAACCTGTTGCTTGTTTCCCAGCAATTTTATAATCGTAATTAAATTTTCTTTTCTGAGGGGCCTCTCCAAAGTCCCATAAAGTAGATGTCCCACAAAACACGATTCTCTCCTTTGAGTGGGACCCTAAATGTAAAGTCCTTGGCCAGAACAAAAGTGCTGAGGTCGCTGAAAACTTCAGGGGTAAATGCAAGTTTTTTCTCTCTTTTTCTTCGCTTCTCCACCTTTCTTCCTCTCTCTGCTCTGTGAGCTGTTGCCTAGCTTTATTTTGCATGGATGTTTTTGCCAAATAGCAGAAATAGTAGCCTCCCATGGCTGTAGACTTCCACTTTGGCTGCACCCTTGGAAAGAGAACTTCTGCCTCCCAGCAGCTATCAGTCCTAGAGAAGATTCTGATTGGCCCAGTGTAGGTTACATGCCTATCTTGTGAGCCAATCCAGTAGCCATGGGGAGGGGCTTCCCTGACCAGCCTGAGCCATATAAAGACATAGGGAAGGACAGGCCAGGAACACATGAAGTTCTTCCAGAACTGGGAGAAAGGGAGATGGAAACGCACACCGGTCAACTACGCACGGCCCCTCGTTTTACACGGGGGACTGCGGCCACATGCTCTATCCCCAGCATGGTTAAACCAAGGGCACTGTGACCCCGAGAGGGGACACTCTGATTTACACAGTGTTACAGTGTGTTTGCACAGATCAATCAGTGTTACGAAATCACCAACCCTCCCACCCCACAGCATCCGCGTCTTCCCAGAGAAGCTGCCACAGTGACCATGACACTGGATGTGGACTCAACTGTCCTGGGCTTTGTGACCCAGGGAAACAGGGAGGGCCTGGAGTCAAGCCGTCTAGCAGGATGCCTTCAGGACACATCAAAGGGATTTCTCCTAATAGACCCACAGAGCCGGTTCCGGTGGAAGAGCTGCTTTCCTAGAATAACTGAGGTAAGGGCTGGAGGTGGGATGTTCTCAACCATTGGCCGCAGAGAAGCAAACGTCATTTTCCATCACTACTTCCAGGGCCAGCCGGCACCACTAGCACCAACCCCTTTTGATCACCGGAATCTCGCCTCCCCAGGGTGTTCGGCCAGTGTCTGCCTGTCACCGGGGAGAGTGAGAGCTGTAACCAAATGCTGCCCCTGTTGTTAGCATCTGCCAAGGCATGGGCTAGCCAAGGCAAGAGGGAGGGTTTGCAATAAGGATATGGGCATCTTGCAGAACTTAGAGACCTCAGGAGGGTCCAGGATAAAATGGAAAGCCATCAGAAAACAAGACTCAGGGAAACAGCATTTAGCGTAATGGCTATGTCGCTGGACTCCCATGGAGTCGACCGCGGTTCGTGTCCCGGACCCGGTGGCTTAAAACTCACGCCAGGCGTGTGTGCGTACGTTCCCAAGATCCCGAGAGGAGAATGGAGGAGAAGGGATTGCGGCGTGCACATCCCCCCTGGGGTGATTTCTCACTTTCTGTCTCTATGTCTCTCTCTGTCTGTCTGGCGAGCACACATGCCCTATAGCGAAAATCTCTCCAAAAAAAAGAAAAGAGAAAACAAGACTCAGATTTGCATTTCCAGAAGCTCTTGGTCATGTTTCTCTCTGCAGGTTGGATTCCTTCTTTCTCTCTCCATCCTGACCTCCTCTGCTCTCTGGTCTCCTCTGGGGACTGTGGCAGCCCCATAGTTGAGTGCTGGCCACACAGTCTCTCTCTCTCTCTCTCTCACCTGGTAGAGGATATAGGATGGCTGCGGATGGTCAAGCAGGTTCCACACTGCACAAGGGCCTCACAGCTGGAGAGCCCTGGCAGTGAGCTCTGGGCCCTGTCTGCTTGTCAAGCTCTGAGCTCAGGCTTTGCACCTGCAGAGTCACCCTGTAATTCACGCGACGCTGTAGGAGGGGCCCAGAACAAAATGCTGCCTGGACTTACCCTCACAGCACAGGCCCTGGCTTTCACTCAGGAATCTGTCCTTGCCTTTCTGCGTTACTTGCACAGGGGTCTACACGGCGTTGTTCTGGGTTCCTGTCGTAACTTAAAGGGAAACTTTCACAATGTCCGGCGCGCTCGATGTCCTGCAAATGAAGGAGGATGTCCTCAGACTCCTTGCAGCAGGCACCCACTTAGTTGGCACCAACCTTGACTTCAGATGGAGCAGCACATCTACCAGAGAAGTGCTGGCATCTCCATCGTCTGAGAGGCCGGGGAGACGCTTCTGCGGCAGCTCGTGCCATGGCTGCCATTGAACATCCTGCTGATGTCAGCGTCATATCTTCTAGGGACTCTGGACAGAGGGCTGTGCTGAGGTCCTACTGTCACTGTAGCCACTCCTATTGCTGGTCCTTCATTCCTGGAACCTTCACTAACTAGGCAGCCTTCCAGGAGCCACGTCTTCTGGGGGTGACTGGTCCCATAGAGGTATTTTATGTTAATCCACCTACCATGGCTCTGTGCACACAGACTCTCCTCTGCGCTGTGTGGACATCGCCATCCCAGGCAACAACAAGGGAGCTCACTCAGTAGGTCTGGTGTGGTGGATGCTGGCCAGGGGAGTGCTGCGCATGTGTGACACCATCTCCTATGATCACCCGTCAGAAGTCAGGCCTGATCTCTGCCTCTACAGAGATCCTGAGAGATTGTAGAGGAGGAGCAGGCCGCAGCTGAAAAGGCTGTGAGCAAGGAGGAATGTCAGGGTGAATGGACGGCTCCAGCACCCAAGTTTACTGCTGCTCAGCCCGAAGTCACAGACTGATCTGAAGGCATGCAGGTGCCCTCCATGCCCGTCCAGCAGCTCCCTACTGAAGACTGGGATGCTCAGCCTGCCCCTGAAGACTGGTCTGGAGCTCTCATGGCTCAGGCCACTGAAAGGGTGGGAACAACCACTGAGCGATCTTAAATCTGCTCTTCCACAGACTCTTATACAAAGTGGAAATAAGGTTGAGAAGGAAGATGAACAACAGTTTTTGGAAAAAAAAATCTGTTCTTGGGACCAGCGGTTGGCATAATGGTTATGTTGCTATACTCCGACATGACCAACAACAGTTCAAGTCCTGGACCTAGAAGTTTGAAACTCATGCTGGGCACGTGTGCATGTGTGTCCCAAATCCTGAGACAAGAATGGAGAAGAAGGGATTGCAGTGTGGCCATCCCCCCTAGGGGGTGATTTCTTCCTTTCTATATCTCTGATGAACACATGTGCCTTATAGCAAAAAGCTCTAGGGAAAAAAAAAAGAAGAATCTGTTTTTTCTCAGTTACTTGCAACTTAAATGGGGTTGTTGATCAACGGACCAAAGAATGAGGATATGGGGGGGCCAGGCTCACCTTGGAATCTGAATCTGGGCCCACCCTCCAGTCATGGGGCCTGGAGAGGTTGTTAAATCCTGCCTCCTGGATCCCCAAGGCTGTGTTTGTCCCTTGCTGAGATCTGAGTTGTTCAGTTTTTTTCCTTTGTATTCTCCAGTTTTATTCTTTCTCCTTCAAATGCCTTTTCCTCCCTTTGTTAAGATAGCTGGATAGGGGGGCCAGCAGGTGACATGGTGGTTAAGGTGCTGGACACTCCCACATGGTCGACCACAGTTCAAGTCCCGGACCTAGTGACTTACTTTCTGTGTGTGTGTGTGTGTGTGTGTGTGTGTGTGGTCAAAATTTTAAAAATAAATAAATAGATGAATGAGTAAATAAAATAAAAAATAAATAATTCTTTAAAAAAAAAAATAGCCAGATGGGGGTTGGCAGGTGGTGTGGTGGTTGGTGCACTGGACTCCCACACTGGATTCCCACAGTTTTAGTCCCAGACCTGGTGGCTTGTTTTCTCACTTTCTCTCTC
>NW_006159657.1:129331-131183 GCF_000334495.1 Tupaia belangeri chinensis | reverse complement strand
TATATATAAAATTAAAAAATATATATATATATTTTTAATTGCCAGATGGCCAGTCCTGTAGTACAGTAGTTAAATGCTACATATAGAAAGGTAGGTTCCACATGACTGACTGTGGTTCAAATCCCAGTTCCAGGTGGCTTAAGAAAACATGCTAGGCTGGGTGTGTGCTTGTGTACATGTGCCCAGAATCCTGTCAGGAGGAAGTGAGGAAAAAGGACTACAGTGTGCTCGCACTCCTCTGGGGCATGCTTTCTCTCTCTCAGTGTCTGGAGAACACGTGTGCCCTCTGGCAATTAAAAAATGAAATGTGTAAGGTAATCAGAATACAGTTGTATGCTGTGTATAGCCGAAGAACCTAACTTAGAACAACATGAGCACGTGTTTGGACGTTACTGTGTGCCCGGCACAGTTCAAAGCACTTCACTGCTAACTTCTGCTCTTTATTCTTGAGAGAAGGTGTGTGCGCAGAGGTGAGTATGAGAGGGAGGGCGGGAGGGGTACTCTCCACAGGGTCTGGTCACATCATGATCCCCTTCCTCCTGTCCTCCAGATCTTGGGCCCTCCTGCCTATACCAGTGTGTTTCAGGCTGACTGGGTGGGATTTGAACTGTGGTCACCACGTGGGGGCTGGCTTCTCCTAAGCAGTGTGTTACGGCTGCACTGCAGAGCCGGCCCCATTTAAACTTTTTAACTCCTCACAGAGGTGGGGGACTATTGTAACTATCCCCACTTCACAGATGGGAGAGTTGAGGCCCAGAGAGGTCAAGTCGCCTGCTCAGGATCTTCCAGATGTTAAGGAAAGGAGCTGGAAGTGGGATAGGGGAAGCCTGACTCTAGATTCTACCATCTTAACCACTCCTGTCTTGGGTCCCAGTTCCACATTCCCAGGGAAGGGATTCCCCTTTGCCCACGAAGGGTCCCATGTAGTGACTAGTCCAAAACATGGTACAGGGCATGTTGCACAAACATGGCAGCCAGAGACCCTGCTAAGGGTGACAGGGTCATTAGTGATGTTCTCCACGTATCCCCAATTTCGAGGCACACAGTGGGGCGATACTCCCTGCCCCTGAGTGAGTGTGTGGGCTCTGATTAGTCTGGCCAATAGTCCTGAGCGGAAGTGACGTGGAATTTCACTGCTCGTGTGAGACTCTCTGCAGCTCCCTTGTGCTCTGGCGCTGCATCTCAGTGGCGGCCCAGGTGACCAGGTCACTCCCAGGAGTGGAGCCTCTGATGCCTGGCGAGGGACATGTACATGAGCAAGAAGAAAACCCCATTGTTCTAGGCCATCGGGGTCACATGTTACTGCAGCATAACTTAACCCATCCTGACTGCTCCAGTTAAACGAGTCGCCTTCAGAAGGTGTTGTTCTCCTGAGCCATCATGCCCTGCGTTTTTTTTTTAGAGTTTTACTACAGCTGTAATAAATTGCCAAAAAATTAGTAGCTTTAAAGTCTAGTTCTGGAGGTCAGAGTCTGAGGAGGGGTCTCGCTGGGCTGAAATCAGGGGGTCTGTAGGGCCATGCTCTTTCCTGGAAGCTCCGGGGAGAATCTTGCCTTTCCCAGCTCCTACTGAGCCTTCCTCATTCCTTGCCTCATTTCTTGACACATGGCTCCTTCCCTCTCCAAAGCTATAGCCGGGTGTCATATCCCTAGGGCCGACTCTTCTGCCCCCTCTCCCTTCTTTGAAGAGTTTTGCCCCACCGGATAATCTAGGAGAGTTAATCCTATTTGAAAGCCAGCTGATTAGAACCTTGGTTCCTGTCACATAAGGTAACACATTCTCAGGTTCCAGGGATGAGAACATGGGCATTTCTGGGGGAGGCAAGATTCTGTTCACACAGCGCCCCAGGAGG
>NW_006159657.1:118156-129300 GCF_000334495.1 Tupaia belangeri chinensis | reverse complement strand
AATGGGGGCAGATGCACATCAGGCCTCCTGGTCTCCCCTGTTTCACAGAGAAGCCAGGTCCTGTGGACCACTTGCTGCCCTGGGGCACAGAGAAGCATGTGGTCACCACAGCCTGGAAGGGAAAAAAATAAGCACGATCTGGCCAGCAGGTGGCGTGCTGGTTAAGGCGAGGGACTCCCACATGGCTGACTGCAGTTCGCATCCCAGACTGGCGCGTGAAATTCACCCCAGAAGCGTATGCATGCGTGCCTAAAATCCTAACAGGAGAATGGAGGAGAAGGGATTGCGGCATGGCCATCCCCCCGGGGGGGTGATTGTTTTCTGCCTCTCTGTCTCTCTCTGTCTCCCTGGCGAGTGTTTGCACCCTATAGCAATAATCTCTGGAAAAAAAAAAAAAAAAAGGCACGATCTCTCTGAGACATCCCTGACGCCTGCAGTGGAGTGCGGGGCCTAGAGTGGGTACCGATCCTGTTGCCTGGTCATCAGAACATCCGTCTGGATCTCTGCATCCAAACACTGGAGCAACACGATCTACCCTGTCTGGTAGCACCACCGGAAAACGACCTAGGGCTTTCGAATCCTAACTGCAGTCCTTGATCATCCCAGCCCCATTATCACACCCCTACCAGTTTCTTACCCAGCCAGCCTCTGCCCTGGGAACCTACCTGGGGTTGCCACACTTCCTGTTCTTTGTGTTCACGGGCCCCCCACCTGCTCAGTGTCTGGTGGGTAAAGGTAGCCGGGCCTGGTGGTTCAGCACACGCAGCCTCGAGCCCTAATCTCAAGGCACCGCTTCCTGACTGGGCTTGAGTTGGGCACAGGCTATTTTGTTTCCTCTGAGAAATGGGCCCTATCATGATAATAATGCTGTCTCCCGGGAGTGTTGCTAGCTTCACGTTGCAAGTTTGCCTCGTAGGTCCCAAACCGTAGTTTGCTTTGCCTTTGCTGCAATCCCTACAGGAGTGATAGGAAGCTGAGAGCCCAGACATTTTCTTGACCAGGTGATCCCTTCAGCTGTTACAAAAGGGAATAAAGAGAGAAGAAACATTCATGCCCAGTTTAACTCTTCCTATTTAAGATGAAATCTGGGCCAACTGGTGTCGTGGTGGCTAAGACAGCTGGATCCTACATGGCTGGCAGCAAGATGTGAGTCCCTGACATGGCAGCTTGAGGAAGGTTCAAGTCCTAGACCTGGCAGCTTGAAAAACTGGCCAGGTGCTTGTGCATGCCCCAAATCTCCAGAGGAGAAAGGAGGAGAAGGGATCATGACATGGCTACCCCAGGGGTGATTCCTCATCCTCGCTCTCTCTTTCTCTCTCTGGTGAGCACATGTGCCCTATAACAAAACACTAAAAACAAAACCAACCAAACAAAAAATGTTCTCTCTCTATAGAGACCTTCAGCAGGTAAGAGGACATGACAGTCCACATTTGGGATGTCCCCAGCATCTGGGCATAAGGTATTGGCAGGAGCCCCGGCCAAGAGGAGACGCAGGAGCTCAGCCTGGCACTGTCATTGCTGGTCACGCCTGCAGGGGAAGGGCTCAATGGCTTGCCACGTCCACCAGCCTGACCAGGTGACAGCTGGGCAACGAGAAGCTGGACATGAAAGAGAAGGTGGGCAGAGGACGCAGGAGCACGCCTTCTGGGCTTCCACCCTGCTTTCCTGTGAATGGCAGGCAGGGCGGTGGACACCACCTCCCTGCAGGTTTTCCTAGGAAACTATAGTTTCCAAGCGGCAGGGCACCCCCTGCCCATGGGGACAAAATAAGCTTTCGTTAGTAGCAGTCGGTGCTGCCAAAGATAATCGGTGTTTGTCCATGCTCCTCAGACTCCTGTGCCTGCACTGAAAACTTCAGGCCATAAACTCTTCATGAAAACCCAGCGGGTTTTCTGGACTGTTGGGTAGGGCTGGTTGTATGTGAAGGCACCTCACACCACTCTTCACAGCCCTGAGAACAGTGAATATGGTATATTTTGTGCTGTGTGTATTTTACTACAATTTTTTTTTCTTTTTTTTTTTTTTCTTTTGGAGAGGTTTTGCTTTAGGGCGTGTGCGCTCACCAGACAGACAGAGACAGAGAGACAGAAAGCGAGAAATCAGCCCCCAGGGGGGATGGCCACGCCGCAATCCCTTCTCCTACATTCTCCTCTCGGGGTCTTGGGCATGCACACACATGCGCCCGGTGTGAGTTTTAAGCCACCGGGTCCGGGACGCGAACCATGGTTGACTACATGGGAGTCCAGCGACATAGTCATTACACTAACTGCTGGTCCCTACAATTTTTTAAAAAAAAGCTTCAGGGTAGGAGCTACTGTGGCCACCCCATGTTACAGATGCGAAAAGCTGAAGCTCAGAGATCAAGGCTACACCCAGGATCAGAGCTGGGAGCTGGGAAGGGCAGAGTCTTTTTTTTTTTTTTTTTTCCCTATAGAGTGCACACACTTGCTAGAGAGAAAGAGAGAGCACCCCCAAGGGGGATGACCACCCCACAGTCCCCTCTCCTCTACTGTCCACTTAGAATCTTGGGCACACATGCACATGTACCTGGTGTGTTTTTCTAGTTGCTGAGTCCAGGACTACAAGCCCCCCAGTCAGCCATGAGGGATCCAGCAGATTTTGCCGCTACGCCACCCAGCTAGCCAGGAGCCTGGGTTTTATCCTAACGTGCCAGGCACACGTGGACTCCGAGACCTTCTGGGATAGGCCACTTTCTCCCACAGGTGCATCCTTCCTCCCTTCTTTCCTGCCTTCCTTCCCTCAACAAACCTGGGCGGTGATCTGGCTAAGCGCCACCCCAAACCGCAAGGCCATAAAACACCTGCTCAAGAACACATGCATTTATGGCAGGGACGGGGGCTGAGAGACAGCAACGAGTGGTTTGAACTAGTCCGGAGCTGGGACACCTGTCGGAGGTCTCCAAGGTGGGTCGGAAGGGAAGGAGCTTCTGGGCAGAGAGGGCACCTGCAGAGGCCCTGAGGCCGTGGTGGCTGGCAAGGAGAGGCTGGGGAAGGAGAAGGAGGAGAGCACAGGGGCGGGCTGCACAGGCTGCCTCTGGTGGGCTTTCTCTTGTCCTCAGTACTCTCAGGGACCCTTGCAGGCTAGGTGCCAGATCGGCACAGTCTGATCCACCGCCTCTCCTGGCCTCAGCCAGCAGCAGTGACGGGGGTCCCCGCTGCCCACCCACCCCTGACAAACCCTCCTTCCACACCCTCACCCACCCTGGTCTGTGCCTGGACGTCCTGGTTATCCCTGCTCGTGGCCAGGAAGCCACAACCCCTTGTTGTCCTGCTCCCCTGCCCTGCCAGGCATGGAGACCACCGTGCCCCATGGATTACATGCATCCTCTGCCCTAGGATGAAAGCTCCTCAAGGCCAAGGGCTTTTCCCCATGGTGCCCCCAGTACCAGCACAGAGCCTGGCATCTAGTAGGTGCTCTCTAAGAGGTGTTGGCTGAGGAGTGGGGTGGTTGAGAAGGGAGCAGGATTCTCTGGGAGGCCACAGAGAGATGAAGTGCAGGAGCCTGGTGGGGGCGTCAGTGCTCAGACATGCAGCTGCAGAGAAATGGGGACTTTCCAGATGTTGCTGGGAGCAACCCTGTGGCTTCTAGAGGTCCCTTTGGTTTGGGAGCTGAGCAAAGATGGCCCTGGTCCCCCGGGTGTTGGAGGAGGATATCAGAAGCTTAGCCTGGTCTTCATTCTGCAGCCCCAGGGCTCCCGGAACCCAGGTCTGAGCTCATCCACCATGGAGGGCCCCTCCTGGGCTTCCTACTGCCGAGGGAGCAGCCTGGTGCCTGCCAGGCCTCGTACCTCCTTGCGCTCAGAGAGAGGCTCAGTCTATCTGGCCTCTTTGGTTCTTCCCTTTCCTTTGTCTGGCTTCAAGGCTCAGTTTAAAGGCCACATCCTCAGGGTGGGAGAGAGCAGGATGGGATGGGGAGGGAGGGAAAGCAGGGAGGACCCTGAGTGAGGGAGGCTCTGCTTAGATTGTGACGTCCTGCTCAGACCCTGGGGGCAGGAGTCCCACTTCTATGTAGGACATGCAAAATAAGTCATATATAATCTGGTCAGGGACCTGCAGATCCCCTTTTTACTTATTTATTTTTTTAGAGAGGTTTTTGCTATAGGGCACGTGCGCTCACTGGAGAGACAGAGACAGAAAGTGAGAAGTCATCCCTCAGGGAGTTGGCCACCCTGCAATCCCTTCTCCTCCATTCTCCTCTTGGGATTTTGGGTACACATACATGACCGGTGTGATTTTCAAGCTGGTGGGTCCAGGACTCAAATTGCATTCGGCCATGTGGGAGTCTAGCAACATAACCATTATGTCATCTGCTCGTCCCCAGAGTGCTTATGTATTAGATTTGCCATAGGGCACATGTATGTGTTCGCTGGAGAGGCAGAGAGAGAGAAGGAAATTGAGAAAAAAAACCCAAGGGGGAATTGCCACACCACAATCCTCCTCCATTCTCCTCTCAGGATTTTGAGCACTGAAACATATGTGTTTGTCCAGCCACTGGGTCTGAGACTTGAACTGCGCAGTCAGTCATGTGGGATCCAGAACCTTAGCCACCACGCCACTGACTGTCCTGTCCACTGAACAAGCTTTTACGTGCATAACACTGCATCGTTATCTGTGGGCACTAGGGTGTCTGGCAGATTTCTAGAACTTACTCTTCTTGTATTTAGAACAAAGCTGGAGGACAATAGTTAGGTCCTTGGGCTACAAGGGGGAGGATGCAGAGACAGAGATCTCTGGGGAGGGCTTCAGGGAGAGCAGAAGTTCTAGTAGACCCTGAGAAATGCCCAGGAGGTCGCCACATGGGAGGTTTCCAAAACAAAGGCTGGAGGTGGGACTCAAAGCAGAGGGAGGGCTGAACTCAAGGGGAAGGGTTTCACAGGGAAGGGCAGCTGCTGAGGCCCAGGGAGTCAGCTGTAAGGAGCTGTTACTCAGGTAGCCACAGATTTCACAAACCGTTGTTAGAGGGCTTTTATTTTTCAACTTTACTGAGATATAATTTCCGTGTCATAAAATCAACCAGTGTGCAGTGTACACTGAGGTGATTTTTAGCAAGTTTTCCGAGTTGTGCATCTGTCCCTGGGATCTAACTTTAGAACCTTTCTATCATTCCCAAATAATCAGTTGGGTCTATTTACATTAATCTGTTCCCTCTGCCAGCTCCAGGCAACCACTAATCCCCTTTCTGTCTCTCTGGATTTGCCTGTTCTGGACTTTTCCTAGAATGGAATCACACGGTGCAAGGGGACTTGAAAAAGTTAGTGGAAAATGGGGCCCGATAGGTGGCGGGGCGCTAGACTCCCACATGGCCGACTGCAGTTCTAGTCCCAGACCTGGTGGCTTGCTTTATCACTTTCTCTATCACTCTGTCCCTCTCTGGTCAAATAAAAATAAATTAATAAATTAAAGTTAAATTAAAAAAAAAAGTTAGTGGATGGGGTTGGCAGGTGACATGTGGTTAAGGCAGCTGGAGTCCCACATGGCTGACCGTGGTTCAAGTCCTGGACCTGGCAGCTTGCTTTCTCACTTTCCTTCTCTCTCTGTCTTCTCTGGTAAACTCCAAAATAAATAAATAATTTAAGTTAAATTAAAATAATGACAATAAAACTAAATTAAAGTAATTCTATTAAAAAAAGCTAGTGGAAGGACCAGCAGATGGCATAATGGCTATGTCGCTGGACTTTCATGTAGTCCACCGCAGTTTGAGTCCTGGGCCCGGCATGTGTGCGTGCATACCCAAGATCCCGAGAGGAGAATGGAGGAGAAGGGATTGCGGTGTGGCCATCCCCTCTGGGGGATGATTTCTTGCTTTCTGTCTCTCTGTCTCTGTCTTTCTGGCGAATGCATGCACCCTTATAGCAAAAACCTCTAAAAAATTTTTTAAAAGAAAAGAAAAAAAAAGTTAGTGGAAAATGCAATTAAAATATGAGTTCATTTTTGAAATTCATACCTAGTTTTTTCATAAAACTCCATGAATTTGCCAAGACCCTTGCGTGTGGCTTTTGCATCGGGCGTCTTTGACCAAGCATCTTGTTTCCATGGTTCATCCAGGCTGTATCATGCAGTAGGACTGACTTCGCTGCTTTTCAGGGCTGAATCCTGTTCCACTGTGTGGACAGGCCACAGTCTTCACGGCCACTCACCTGCCGATGGGCATTCAACCGCGTCCATTTTCTGGCTATACACGGATGTGATGCTGGTCCGAACGTTCGTGACGAGCTTGTGTGGCTGTATGTTTTGGTTTCTTTTGGGAATATACTCAAGAGTGCCATAGCTGGTAAATGTGCACTTGTCAAGAAGCTGGAGAGAGGGACTGGCAGGTGGCATAGTGGTTAAGTTGCTGGACTCCCACATGGCCAACTGCGGTTTGAGTCCTGGACCTGGCAGTTTGCTTTCTCACTTTCCCTTTCTCTCTCTGGGTAAATTTAGAAATAATAATAACAAATAAAGTAAAAATAAAGAATTCTTTAAGAAAAAGAGAATCCAAATCATTGGTCGACCGTGTGGCCTAGTAATTGAGTGAGCTTCAGGTGGCCTGGAGATTAAAGTGTAGATCCCACACGAGTGACTGTTTTGCCTCTTCTTGTATTTCATAGAAATAGAATCATACACACACCTGTGAGTGACATTCATGCTGTTACACGTCTCAATAACTTGTTCTTTTTATGGCTGTATAATATTCCATAGCATGATGCTACTACAGATAATTATCCATTTTTCTGTTGGTAGCCACTGGGGTTACTTTATTGAGTTAATTTATTGAATTATTTGTAGTCCCACCTACCTGCTGTGTTGTTTTCTGTGGCCTAAAAATAATAAATGGAAAATCCAGGAGGGAAGAGCAACAGGTCACGAGTTTGAATTGTAAGCCATCCTGGGAGGCTGAGTGATGACGAAATCTGCAGCCCTGTTCTGGTGATTCGGGACAGGAGTCACCCCTTTGTCCAGCGTACCTGTGCCATGGGGTACTTACCAGCCTGTTAGTCCCTTCGCAGCTGCCTGGTTTACTAGGTAGGAAAACAGTACAGCATATAGCGGGTTTGGCCGACTGCAGTTTCAGGTATCCACTAGAGGTCTTAGAAAGTATCCCTTGTCGGGGCCAGCAGACGGTAGCGGTTACGTCACTGGACTCCCACGTGGCAGACTGCAATTCAAGTCCCGGACCCCGTGGCTTGAAACGCACTCTGTGCACATGTGTGTGCATGCCCAAGATCCCGGGAGGAGAGTGGAGAAGGGATTGTGGCATGGCCATCCCCCCTTGTGAGTGATTTCTCCATTTTTCTCTCACTGTCTCTGTCTCTCTGGCAAGCACACATGCCCTAAGGCAAAAACCTAAAAAAAAAGAAAGAAAAAAGTATCCCTTTCAGATGAGGAGAGATTACTGTATCCCATTATTTTTTTCAAAAGTGTATTTCCAGGGCCGTCAAGTGGTGTGGTGGGTAAAGGCGTTGAATTCCCACATGGCTGACCATGCTTCGAATCTTGGACCTGGTGGCTTGCTTTCTCGCTTTCCCTCTCTCAATCTCTCTCTTTCTGTGTCCTTCTGGCCAAATTAAAAAATAAAATGAATGAATAAATAAAATTAAATAAATAATTTTTTAAAAGTGTATTTCCAGCTGACCCAAACATGTTATTAAAACATTCTTGGGACCAGCAGTTAGTGTAATGGCTATGTCGCTGGACTTCCACGTAGCCGACCGCGGTTCACGTCCTGGACTCAGTGGCTTGGAACTCAAGCTGGGCGCGTGTGCGTGCGTGCCCAAGATCCCGAGAGGAGAATGGAGAAGGGATTACAGCGTGGCCATCCCCCCTGGGGGTGATTTCTCGCTTTCTGTCTCTCTGTCTCTGTCTGCCCAGCGAGCGCATGCGCCCTATAGTGAAAACCTCTCCAAAAAAAAAAAAAAAAACTCTTAAACACCCAAATAACAACTACCAATTCCTGCAAAATAGGAAGCTTATAAATTTCCTGATTGTTTCCTGATGATGAACTCCTGAGTGGCAGCGACAGAGCCAGAGCCAGCACCGTGTAGTGTGGCGTGTAGTGACATGGTATTAAATTATGCCACATTTTACTTTTTTCTTTCTTGCTAGCTTTCTTGCTTTTTTGTTTGTTTGTTTGTCATAAGGCACATGTGCTCATTGAGGAGAAGAGATGGGGGAGAAGGAAAGTAAGAAAGCATCCTCGAAGGGACAGCCACATCGCATCCCATCTCCTCCCAGGATCTTGGGCACGCATGCACACGTACCTGGTGTGTTTTTCAAGTTGCCAGGTCCAGGACTTGAATTGCCCAGTTGGCCATGCGGGATCCAGCTGCCTTAGCCGCCACGCCACTGGCTGGCCCAAATGATGCTTTTTTAAACCATGTCAAGACCCCGTACTATCATGCAATTAAACAGTGAAATCAGGATACCCCTTGTTATCCTGATACTCTCAGAGGTGGACCTCATTTGGTAGCTCCAAAGCATCTAGTAAAAATAAACATGGGGATTTGTGAGACTAAAACATCAGGAGAAAAAGAAATAGACCAAAGGCGTTTGTTTGTAATAAATATTTACATCGACATGGCAGACACTTACTTTATCTATTTGCGTATTTGTTTATTTATCAACGTGTATTGCAAATATTTGGAGAGTGAAAGTCGTGATATAGGGGGATTCTTGCATTGTGTTTTTTTCCTTTTTTTTTTTTGGAGAGGTTTTTGTCCTATAGGGCGTGTGTGCTCGCCAGAAAGACAGACAGAAAGTGAGAAATCACCCCCCAGGGGGAATGGCCACGCTGCAATCCCTTCTCCTCCTTTCTCCTCTCTGGACCTTGGGCACACACGCGCACGTGTGCCCGGTGTGAGTTTAAGCCACAGGGTCTGAAACTCAAACCCTGGTCGACGACATGGGAGTCCAGTGACATAGCCAATAAGCCAACTGCTGGTCTCCCTGCATTGTGTTTTGAAAAAGGTGGAAGCTCCAGGGAACCAGCAGTTAGCGTAATGGCTATGTCGCTGGACTCCCACGTAGTCGACCGCGGTTCGTGTCCCGGACCCGGTGGCTTAAAACTCACGCCGGGCGCGTGTGCGTGCGTGCCCAAGATCCCGAGAGGAGAATGGAGGAGAAGGGATTGCGGCGTGACCATCCCCCCTGGGGGGGTGATTTCTCGCTTTCTGTCTCTATGTCTCTCTCTGTCTGTCTGGCGAGCGCACGCGCCCTACAGTGAAAATCTCTCAAAAAAAAAAAAAAACATCGTTAAAAAAAGGTGGAAGCTTCAAAATTATTTTAGGGTAGCTAGTTATTTTGTTCTGGGACCACACCTTACTTAAATCTTTAAGTTATGCAAATGAGCCAGGTTCCAGACCCAGCCTTTAGACCTGGTTCGCTTGCTAGTGGCAGTGGAGGGGGCGGGTTGGTGGGGAGGGGCGACTGTAAAAGGCTGGAGGTGGAGAAGGCACTGAGCCAGTTGCTTCCCCTTCTTTGCTAGGTCCCTCTGAAAGGACAGAGACGCTCCGAGGCCCCCCCAAGGACTTGATTTCATGAGATTCTCCACGCAGCCCTCAAGGCTACCTCAGAGACGGAAGCCCGGGTATGGCTTCAAACCTGGTCCGAGGCGCAAATCTCGGCCTCTGGCCAGATCCCTGCTGGAGCTCCCCCCTGATGTCCCCAGCACCAGCCTCCAGTCCTCCTGGCTGTTGTCCAACTTGACCTGGAAGGACAGAAGCAGAAAGCAAGGTATGTCTGACAGTCGCGCTTTCCTCCGTTACTGCCGGCTCCTGAAGCTAGGGATCCCACGGGTGTGGATGCAGCCGGTGACCACCTTGGGGACAGGCTGTCTGGGGGCTGAGGGTCTGCAGGTGTGTCGTTTGTAGATTTAAGTGTTTGGACTTTCTCTCTTTTTTTTTTTTTTTTTGGAGAGGTTTTTGCTATAGGGCACGTGCGCTCAGCAGAATGGGATCTTGGGCATGCACACACATGCACCCGGCGTGAATTTAAGCCTCTGAGTCCGTTACTCGGACCACCATTGACTACATGGGAGTCCAGCGGTGTAACCATTACGCCAAGTGCTGGTCCCCCATTATTTGGACTTTCTCTGCAGCCAAACCTGTGCTGCGTTTCCCTGCATTTCACGGTGTTCCTTGGAGGCTGACTGGATTGATGAGAATGGAGCTGAGTTTTTGAGCAACTAGTGGAAGGACGAACATGGGAACAGCGCTAGAGGAGGGGAGCGGTGATCTGGTGTAGGGAGAGTAGTGGCCAAAGGCCTCCTCAGGACACCCAGGCTCTTAGGCCGGCCCAAATGCCAGTCTGTGGAGCCGTAATTCCCCTCGAATAGCCCGTAGGTCCGGGGTTCGCAGTCTCGCGCTGTGGACCGACACTGTCCTTATTAGTACAATGTAATAATAATAAAAACGAATTGCACAATAAATGTAATGTGCTCAAGCCATCCCGATACCATCCCTCCCAGCCCCACCTCTGTCCTTGGAAAAATTGTCTTCCACAAAATCCGTTCCTGGTGCCCAAAACGTTGGGGACTGCTGTCTTATGACACTTTAGTAATGTTTTTGTAGAATTATTTTATTTAATTTTATTCATGGTCATTATTTTATTTTATTGAAGTTGATCAGAGAGAGAGAGAGAAAAAAACAAGCAAGAAAGCAAGCCACCGGGTCCAGGACTTGAACCGCGGTCAGCCATGTGGGAGTCCACCCACCTCAACCACTATGCCTTTTGCTGGCCCCCACCTTATTAATATTTTTTGGAGAGATTTTTGCTATAGGGTGTGTGCGCTCGCTAGAAAGACAGAAAGACAGAGAGACAGAAAGCGATAAATCACCCCCCGGGGGGATGGCCACACCACAATCCCTTCTCCATTCTCCTCTCAGGATCTTGGGCACGCACGCACACGCGCCCGGCGTGAGTTTTAAGCCACCGGGTCCAGGATGCGAACCGCGGTTGACTACATGGGAGTCCAGCAACATAGCCATTACGCTAACTGCTGGTTCCTGAGGGTGATTACGTTTTAATCTCACAGTCCTTAACTCTTTCCTTTGCAACCTACTGGCAGAGCGGGCGGGCCAACTGCAGACATTTAAACACCGTCTTCAGCTTCCCACCTCCCCCACTCTGCCTGAGGTTCCTGGAGCA